>NC_069504.1:143877458-144109958 GCF_027579735.1 Bombina bombina | reverse complement strand
CAGAAGAGGCTCCAAAGTCTTCCTCCTATCCGGCAAGAAGAGGACATCCGGACCGGCAAACATCTTCTCCAAGCGGCATCTTCGATCTTCTTCCATCCGAGCGAAGCGGCAGGATCCTGAAGACCTCCAGCGCGGAACATCCATCCGGACCGACGATTGAACGACGAATGACTGTTCCTTTAAGGGACGTCATCCAAGATGGCGTCCCTCGAATTCCGATTGGCTGATAGGATTCTATCAGCCAATCGGAATAAGGTAGGAATTTTCTGATTGGCTGATGGAATCAGCCAAAGAGAATCTAGTTCAATCCGATTGGCCGATCCAATCAGCCAATCAGATTGAGCTCGCATTTCTATTGGCTGATCGGAACAGCCAATAGAATGCGAGCTCAATCTGATTGGCTGATTGGATCAGCCAATCGATTGAACTTGATTCTGATTGGCTGATTCCATCAGCCAATCAGAAAATTCCTACCTTAATTCCCGATGGCTGATAGAATCCTATCAGCCAATCGGAATTTGAGGGACGCCATCTTGGATGACGTCCCTTAAAGGAACAGTCATTCGTCGTTCAGTCGTCGGTCCGGATGGATGTTCCGCGCTGGAGGTCTTCAGGAACCTGCCGCTTCGCTCCGGATGGAAGAAGATCGAAGATGCCGATTGGAGAAGATGTTGCCGGTCCGGATGTCCTCTTCTTGCCGGATAGGAGGAAGACATTGGAGCCTCTTCTGGACCTCTTCAGCACCGGATTATGGATCGCCAACCCCCCGCTTGGGTTGGATGAAGATCTTGGAGCAGGACGGATCGGTGATACCTGGATGGTGAAGACAAGGTAGGAGATCTTCAGGGGATTAGTGTTAGGTTTATTTAAGGGGGGTTTGGGTTAGATTAGGGGTATGTGGGTGGTGGGTTGTAATGTTGGGGGGGGGGGGTATTGTATGTTTTTTTTTTACAGGCAAAAGAGCTGAACTTCTTGGGGCATGCCCCGCAAAGGGCCCTGTCAGGGCTGGTAAGGTAAAAGAGCTTGTAACTTTTTTAATTTAGAATAGGGGTAGGGAATTTTTTATTTTGGGGGCTTTGTTATTTTATTAGGGGGCTTAGAGTAGGTGTAATTAGTTTAAAATTGTTGTAATATTTTTCTTATGTTTGTAAATATTTTTTTATTTTCTGTAACTTAGTTCTTTTTTATTTTTTGTACTTTAGCTAGTTTATTTAATTGTATTTATTTGTAGGAATTGTGTTTAATTAATTTATTGATAGTGTAGTGTTAGGTTAATTGTAGGTAATTGTAGGTAGTTTATTTAATTAATTTATTGATAGGTAGTGTTAGGTTTAATTATATCTTAGGTTAGGATTTATTTTTACAGGTAATTTTGTAATTATTTTAACTAGGTAACTATTAAATAGTTCTTAACTATTTAATAGCTATTGTACCTGGTTAAAAATAATTACAAAGTTACCTGTAAAAATAAATATTAATCCTAAAATAGCTATAATATAATTATAATTTATATTGTAGCTATATTAGGGTTTATTTTACAGGTAAGTATTTAGCTTTAAATAGGAATCATTTATTTAATAAGAGTTAATTTATTTCGTTAGATAAAAATTATATTTAACTTAGGGGGGGTGTTAGTGTTAGGGTTAGACTTAGCTTTAGGGGTAAATCATTTATTAGAATAGCGGTGAGCTCCGATCGGAAGATTAGGGGTTAATAATTGAAGGTAGGTGTCGGCGATGTTAGGGAGGGCAGATTAGGGGTTAATACTATTTATGATAGGGTTAGTGAGGCGGATAGGGGTTAATAACTTTATTATAGTAGCGCTCAGGTCCGCTCGGCAGATTTAGGGGTTAATAAGTGTAGGCAGGTGGTCGGCGACGTTGAGGGGGGCAGATTAGGGGTTAATAAATATAATATAGGGGTCGGCGATGTTAGGGCAGCAGATTAGGGGTACATAAGGGATAACGTAGGTTGCGGCTGGTTACGGAGCGGCAGATTTAGGGGTTAAAAAAAAATATGCAGGGGTCAGCGATAGCGGGGGGCGGCACATTAGGGGTTAATAAGTGTAAGGTTAGGGGTGTTTAGACTCGGGGGTACATGTTAGAGTGTTAGGTGCAGACGTAGGAAGTGTTTCCCCATAGGAAACAATGGGGCTGCGTTAGGAGCTGAACGCTGCTTTTTTTGCAGGTGTTAGGTTTTTTTTTCAGCTCAAACAGCCCCATTGTTTCCTATGGGAGAATCGTGCACGAGCACGTTTATTGAGGTCGGCCGCGTCCGTAAGCAACTCTGGTATCGAGAGTTGCATTTGCGGTAAAAATGCTCTACGCTCCTTTTTTTGGGAGCCTAACGCAAGCATTTGATTAAACTCTTGATACCAGAGTTAAATTTATGGTGTGGCCAGAAAAAAGCCCGCGGAGCGTTAACAGCGCCTTTTACCGCCGAACTCAAATCTAGGCCTTAGTCTGAGAGTAACATTTTATGCAGATGTAAAAAACTCTTAGATAAAATGCCGCCTTGGATCTGGAAAGTCCTTGCATAAAGGGGCAGTAAACTGAATGTAATGAAAATATATATAGTAATAAAAAAACTAATATCTGCCAAAAGCTATTTCTACATGGCTTTAAATATAGAAATATATTTCTACAGCATTGTCAAATAATCATAAATACACTGCTACATATGCTATAAAATGTGTTTTTAAGGACCCCTGGCCCCACCATACAGACTACTACCACACTGAAGTTACAATCCGAATTGCACAAAGAAATAAAAAACATTTGCTAAGTAAGTCCTACCTCCTCTGCAAATTAAAGTGATCTGCTGTCTGACTCAGGCACACACTGTACAAACAAAGTGGCCTAATCTGTCTCACACTGTGCATAGTGGTTTAGTTCACACTCAAAAATCCTCTCAAATACTAATACTTTACTCCTTGTAATAACATTTCCCATGCTCAGTTAGCACTCTGATGTAGTACCCACTGGTGGCTGCCAAAATTAAAAAAAAAAAAAAAAAAAATTTTTTTTTTTAGTTCTTGCCTCATGGGGCCCCCTGGCCCTTTGGGCCCCTGACAGGAGTCACCCCTGTCACCCCCTGATGGCGGCCCTGTATACACATACACACATATATATATATACACATACACACACACACATATATATACTGTATATATATATTTATCATCAAAATTAAAATCATTATACAGAGAAACATGTACAGTGTATTACTACTATTGCTTATTAACGCGAATACTACAATTGGGCTTTTTAATGGGAACTTCTTGCCCTCCGTGGGTGCTAGGATGCATTGAGACTGATGTGGAGGACTTTACACCAGGTCAAAAACTGTCAATGAAAATTGCTGTTCTGATACCAGTGACAAAATGGTAAATCTGTGTTGGTGTACACTGAAAAATGCTTGAAATAAAGTTAACAAATGATCATTGTCTGTTGGTCTCATCTAGTAAATGATGGGTTATTTTCTACCAGAATTAATTTTGCATAAATATGACAATGCATTTGAGCATAAAAGATTTACAAACCAAATTTTCTGTTTTCATTTTGAAAAATTGAGTAGTTCCCATAGAAAACAGCTGTCCCTATTACTTGGGAGCCGTAGCTACTTATGTAGCTGCATTTTCATAGCTTGTGGACCAGTGTGGGATTTAATTGTGATCAAGGCTACATAGGGTGGTATTAGCCCCTTGTTTGGCAAACATGCATTAAATAACATTAGTCCCTTATCTACCAGAAACATAAAGACTAGCAGTAACCCCATATATTACCTCGGTACATTAATCAATTATATGCCAGACAGAAAGCAGCATTAACTAGTGAACAAAACTAATCCCTTATCAGCTATATACCAGGAGAGCTGCAGTATTAGTATATATTGTTTTGAGAAAAAAACATTTCCAGTGATTACATTGGACTGCAGCAGCCAATCAGGACAGAGATGCTGATTTTAATTTAGCTGACAAATGATAACTGCAAGACTGTGTTTGATCACAGTTAAATATTACATTTTTCAGTGCTATATTTTAGTTTAAAATTTATGTTAAACACTGTATCCATGTAAGTCTCCTCAGGCACTCTTATGGCTGCAGTTTACTTCCTGAAATACTTCCTGTGCGGCCCATGAGAAAGGCTCTCACTACCCCTTTCCCTTCCCCTTTTGCACATGCACGATTGCTGTTTGCACAGATTCCCTGAGCAGACAAGTCCTGCATGTGCATTTAAACACTTCTGATCATGACATTCTGTAATAGAACTACAGGTTGATATCAATACAATTGGCTGTTGGGACTAGACGTGGCTTCTAGAGGGTTATTTTAAAGGTAGATATCACATGCTTCACATGTGAGAGGTTAAAAGATTGTGGCAATGGGTCATCAGAATTTGGTTGGGGGGGGGGGGGGGGGGGCGCGAGAGGGGTGGCTTTACATTCAGGGAAGCAGGGTTATGAGGAGTCCATATTTGTGTGTGGGTGGGGCTTGAACGGGGCTCTTGAGTCCTTTGAAACTGGGACACAGAGGGTCTGAGGGCAAGAAGCAGGTCATCATATTCCCCCCCCACAGAAAAAAACCCAGTAGACGCCCATGGTTTCAGAACTTGTAAGACATTACTACAATCTTCTTATTATGACACAATAATGAAAATTAAATTGCCAGCTTTATCTCTGACGCCTAGAAATAGTGGCATATGTTTATTTTAAAATGCATTGAAGGGCTCAGTAACTGGTTGTTTGAATGTATTAGTGTCCCATTAAGTGCCTACCTCCTTGTTGAGACCTCTCATTTCTGGACAAACATATTACTCGATACATTACATTGGAGAGTATAGCGTTGTGCAAACTTCTCAATATGCTGTACTATAGGCAGAATGGGTATAGCTATAACATATATACAGTATATGCTGTAACTCTGGTACATGCTGCGCTGCGGAATCTGTTGGCGCTCTACAAATAAACGATAATAATAAAATAATAATAACATGCTCAGTAGGAGCTGGTGCCTCAGATGGTGAACATATAAAACACCGGGCACATTTTGATAATAGAAGTAAATAGGAAAGTTTTTTTTAAAACGAATTGTTCTATCTGAATCATGAAAGTTGAATTTTGACTTTAGTGTCCCTTTAAACACCTGTTGCTTTTATGTGGAAAAAAGTGCCACCTAGAGAAGCCAAAAAGCAAATTCTGCTGTAACCTACAAATATTAGAAATCAAATATCTGTTTAGAAAATTTACAGCATCTTGAAACCTAGGTTACACAATTTTCTAGAAATGTTTAATGTCCCTTTAAATAATTAGGTTCTTTCCTGTATGAAACATTAAAGGGTTATAATAGTAGAAAGAAGGAAAATGTTAATTCTTTAGAACATGTAATTTTATGACTATGGACCTTGCGTTACTGTTTAACCCTGCAAAGGGGTTAAAGAGACACTGAACCCAGATTTTTTCTTTTGTGCTTCAGATAGAGCATGCAAATTTAAGTAATTTTCTAATTTACTCCTATTATCAATTTTTCTTCATTCTCTTGCTATCTTTATTTGAAAAAGAAGGCATCAGGGGGTCGATCCGATAAAAATCGTCGCCCGCAAAAGCCGGCGACGCCAATATTTGCGCGGGTTTGGTATCACATATACGGCGTAACCTAGAAGTTACGCGCGTAAATTTCTGCCGTCGCCCGTAGTTTTTTGGGCTATAGGCAGGTATACCAAACCCGCGCAGTTTGGTATCCAATATGCAGCGTAAGGACTTACGTGGCGAAAATGGAGAAAACTTACTCCATTTCACCTCGCCACAAAAAGCAGCCGTAAGAAGCCTTACGCTGACTATTGGAGCCCCGTAACTCCCTAAACTGGCTGCTAAAATAAACCTAACACCTAACGCATGCACAATGTCTATCTCCCTGTCAACCGCGATCTGCTAAAATAAACCTAACACCTAACGCATGCACAATGTCTATCTACCTGTCAACCGTGATCCCCCCCCCCCGAAATCCCTAATAAAGTTATTAACCCCTAAACCGCCGCTCCCGGACCCCGCCGCCATCTACATAAACTAACCCCCTACTGTGAGCCCCTAAAACCGCCGCCATCTACCTTATCTATCCCCTAATTAGAACCCCTTACACCGCTGTCCATCTACCTTATCTATCCCCTAATCTGACCCCTTACACCGCCGCCACCTATATAAAAATTATTAACCCCTAATCTAATTCCCCCTATACCCGCCGCCAGCTATATTAATATTATTAACCCCTAATGTAAGCCCCTTACACCGCCGCCATCTCTATTAAAATGATTAACCCCTTATTTAATCTACCTACCCCGCCGCCAGCTATATTATCTATATTAACCCTAAGTATATTATAGTTAATATAGGTATTACATTATATATATTAACTATATTAACCCTAATTATATTAGGGTTAATATAGTTTAATATAGTTACTATAGTATTTATATTAACTATATTAACTCTATCTAACTCTAACACCCCTAACCTAAATCTATATTAAATTTATCTAATTCATTTATAAACTAAAATGTTCCTATTTAAATCTAAATACTTACCTATAAAATAAACCCTAAGATAGCTACAATATAATTAATAATTACATTGTAGCTATGTTAGGGTTAATATTTATTTTACAGGTAAATTGTTAATTATTTAACTAGGTATAATAGCTATTAAATAGTTATTAACTATTTAATATCTACCTAGTTAAAATAATTACCCAATTACCTGTAAAATAAATCCTAACCTAAGTTACAAATACACCTACACTATCAATAAATTAAATAAAACTACAAACATCTATCTAAAAATACAATTAAATTAATTAAACTAAATACAAAAAAAAAAAAACACTAAATTACAAAAATAAAAAAAGATTACAAGATTTTTAAGCTAATTACACCTATTCTAAGCCCCCTAATAAAATAATAAACCCCCCAAAATAAAAAAAATTCCCTGCCCTATTCTAAATTAAACAAATTTCAAAGCTCTTTACCTTACCAGCCCTTAAAAGGGCCTTTTGTGGGGCATGCCCCAAAGAATTCAGCTCTTTTGCATACAAATACAATACCCCCCCCCCATTACAACCCACCACCCACATACCCCTATTCTAAAACCACCCAAACCCCCCTTAAAAAAGCCTAACACTACCCCCCTGAAGATCTCCCTACCTTGTCTTCACCACACCGGCCGAACTCCTGATCCGATCCGGGCGATGTCTTCCTCCAAGCGGCAAGAGAAGAATTCTTCCTCCGGCGATGTCTTCCTCCAAGCGCAAAGAAGAATTCTTCCTCCGGCGACGTCTTCCTCCAACGGCAGCAAAGTCTTCATTCTTCCGGCGGCATCTTCAATCTTCTTTCTTCGCTCCGCCGCTGCGGAGCATCTATCCTGGCCGACTACTGAACTTGGAATGAGGTACCTTTAAATGACGTCATCCAAGATGGCGTCTGCCGAATTCCGATTGGCTGATAGGATTCTATCAGCCAATCGGAATTAAGTTAAAAAAATCTGTATTGGCTGATTGAATCAGCCAATCAGATTCAAGTTCAATCCGATTGGCTGATCCAATCAGCCAATCAGATTGAGCTCGCATTCTATTGGCTGATTCGTAACAGCCAATAGAATGCAAGCTCAATCTGATTGGCTGATTGGATCAGCCAATCGGATTGAACTTGAATCTGATTGAAGATGCCGCCGGAAGAATGAAGACTTTGCTGCCGCTTGGAGGAAGACGTCGCCGGAGGAAGAATTCTTCTTTGCCGCTTGGAGGAAGACATCGCCGGAGGAAGAATTCTTCTTTGCCGCTTGGAGGAAGACATCACCCGGATCGGATCAGGAGTTCGGCCCGGTGTGGTGAAGACAAGGTAGGGAGATCTTCAGGGGGGTAGTGTTAGGCTTTTTTAAGGGGGGTTTGGGTGGTTTTAGAATAGGGTTATGTGGGTGGTGGGTTGTAATGGGGGGGGTATGTATTTGTATGCAAAAGAGGCTGAATTATTTGGGCATGCCCCACAAAAGGCCCTTTTAAGGGCTGGGTAAGGTAAAGAGCTTTGAAATTTGTTTAATTTAGAATAGGGCAGGGAATTTTTTTTATTTGGGGGTTATTATTTTATTAGGGGGCTTAGAATAGTTGTAATTAGCTTAAAAATCTTTTAATCTTTTTTTATTTTTGTAATTTAGTGTTTGTTTTTTTTGTAATTTAGTTTAGTTAATTTAATTGTATTTTTAGATAGATGTTTGTAGTTTATTTAATTATTGATAGTGTAGGTGTATTTGTAACTTAGGTTAGGATTTATTTTACAGGTAATTGGGTAATTATTTTAACTAGGTAGATATTAAATAGTTAATAACTATTTAATAGCTATTATACCTAGTTAAAATAATTAACAATTTACCTGTAAAATAAATATTAACCCTAACATAGCTACAATGTAATTATTAATTATATTGTAGCTATCTTAGGGTTTATTTTATAGGTAAGTATTTAGATTTAAATAGGAACATTTAGTTTATAAATGAATTAGATTAATTTAATATAAATTTAGTTAGGGGTGTTAGGGTTAGATAGAGTTAATATAGTTAATATAAATACTATAGTAACTATATTAACTATATTAACCCTAATATAATTAGTGTTAATATAGTTAATATATATAATGTAATACCTATATTAACTATAATATACTTAGGGTTAACATAGATAATATAGCTGGCGGCGGGGTAGGTAGATTAAATTAGGGGTTAATAATTTTAATATAGATGGCGGGCGGTGTTAGGGGCTCACTTTAGGGGGTTATAGATATAATATAGCTGGCGGCGGGGTACGGGAGCGGCGGTTTAGGGGTTAATAACTTTATTAGGTTGCGGCGGGGTACGGGAGCGGCGGTTTAGGGGTTAATAGCTTTTTTATTGTTAGGATAGTGAGGGGGGATAGCGGATAGAGGGTTAGACGTGTCGGGCTATGTTAGGGGGGCGTGTTAGACTTGTCGGGCTATGTTAGGGAGGCGTGTTAGACAGTGCGGGTGTTTTAGACTTTAGTCAGGTTTTATAGGCGCCGGCAGTTTCTAACGTGCCGCAAGTCACTGGCGACGCCAGAAATCTGTACTTGCGCAGATTTCTGGACATCGCTGGTTTGTCAGGCTTACGGCACGTTAGCATCTGACGGCGACTTATATGGGATAGCTCGAGTTGCGAGCTGAAACTGCGGGCGACGCCGGTTCCCTCGCTTGCGCCGCAAACTGCGATCTATATCGGATCGCGCCCCTAAGCTAAGGAGCCAGCCAATTTTTGGTTTAGAACGATGGACAGCACTTGTTTATTGGTGGGTTAATTTATCCACTAATCAGCAAGAACAACCCAGGTTGTTCACCAGAAAAGGGGCCGGCATCTAAACTGAAATTCTTGCTTTTCAAATAAAGATACCAGGAGAATGAAGAAATTTGATAATTGGAGTAAATTAGAATGTTGATTAAAATTGCATGCTCTAACTGAATCACAAAAGAAAAAATTTGGGTTCAGCGTCCCTTTAAACTTGTAACCCAGAGGCCACCACACATTACATTTGCTTTTGTAGACAATATTACATAAAATGTAGTATAACTATTATGCCTTGCCATGAATATTAAAAGCTTAGAAAATATATTTAGTGCTTTTGTCAACACGTACTAATTGCTAAGGGCCTTTATTCTCTGCTTGCATTTAGTTATATTTTATACTTTTAAGTATACAGCATAATGCTTATCATAATATTCACTCCTGAGCACACAGTGACAATTCAGAGATGTGGTCACAGTGACTGTGACATTCTGCGTGCAGGTCATGCATTCTCTGTCAACAGACTGATAGACTCAGTGAAATTCAAATATCTAGAATATCTCTGCAGACAGATAACACATGGCAAACAAAGAGGCATCTCTGACCTGTTCTACTATTTTTGTTTAATTTATTTATTTATTTACAGCTTGATTAACTGTCTGTGATGATACAACACAAGTGGTGCTCTGGGGACATCTGCTGGAAGCAGAGTGTATAATTCACTGAAGTACTAACTTAATTTTGTATGGGCTATTTACCAGTTGTCTGTAATTATATTTAAACGGCATCCCTGTTTATTCCTGCTATATGCCCAAGTTATACCTCATATTAGATATCTGGTCCCGGCAAGCACCTCATATCTGTATAAATAAATCCTGTTCCTGCAACCCTGTGTTTGTTAGATATGTGCAGTGCACAAATCAGACGTCATATCATACGCAAAACCTCCAAATCCTACTTTATGACAGCTATTTACTAAGATTAGACCTCAGATCATACGTATGTCCTAGTCCCTCATAGCAGCTATGTTCCAAAATGAGACCTCAGGTCATATGATAAGTTACTGTAACAGTGTAACTCTCATCATGTCAGCTCTTTACACATATTACACCCCAGGTCATATGCCTAGTTATTGTAACCCTCATCATGCCAGCTCTTTACCCATATTACACCTCCGGTCACATGCCTAGTTACTGTAACCCTCATCATGCCAGCTCTTTACCCATATTACACCTCCGGTCATAGCCTAGCTACTGTAACCCTCATCATGTTAGCTCTTTACCCATATTACACTGGTCATATGCCTAGTTACTGTAACCGTAACCCTCATGTTAGCTCTTTACCCATATTACACCCCAGGTCATATAGTTACTGTAACCGTAACCCTCATGTTAGCTCTTTACCCATATTACACCCCAGGTCATATAGTTACTGTAACCGTAACCCTCATGTTAGCTCTTTAACCATATTACACCTCAGATCATATGCCAAGTTATTGTAACCCTCATCATGCCAGCTCTTTACCCATATTACACCTCCGGTCATATGCCTAGCTACTGTAACCCTCATCATGTTAGCTCTTTACCCATATTACACCTCCGGTCATATGCCTAGTTACTGTAACCGTAACCCTCATGTTAGCTCTTTACCCATATTACACCCCAGGTCATATAGTTACTGTAACCGTAACCCTCATGTTAGCTCTTTACCCATATTACACCCCAGGTCATATAGTTACTGTAACCGTAACCCTCATGTTAGCTCTTTACCCATATTACACCTCAGGTCATATGCCAAGTTATTGTAACCCTCATCATGCCAACTCTTTACCCATATTACACCTCCGGTCATATGCCTAGTTACTGTAACCGTAACCCTCATGTTAGCTCTTTACCCATATTACACCCAGTGGAGTCACCTGGTGCGGTAACTCATGGTGTCACCCCCCCCCCCCCCCAGTAATGTTTTTTTTTTACTAATGTTACTTGTAAATCATAACTCCCATATATATATATACTGTATATATATATATATATATATATATATATATATATAATATATATATATATATATGTCCCAAAAGAGTGCACCGTTTGTTTATCCACCAGAGTGCAGGAAAATTAAATTTACTAAATTCACAACGGGCATGCACTCACTGGAAATTTTTATATTTGCTTTATTTTGCACATATATCAAACATTTTTGATATTTGTGCAAAATAAAGCGCATTTGAAAATTTCCTGTGAGTGCACACCCGTTATAGATATTGTATGTGTGTGTATATAGAACTCTGGCAGCTGGAGCGTTCTGTGTAATGGGCTGAGTTACATAAACTTTCCCTCATAGCAACTAATAAGCAAATGTCTTCCTATGGGTGTGATTACTGTGACACAACATTTCCCAAGATCTCAGACCTCAGCTACTCGCCAATAGAGATTGCTTGCAGTGTACGTTACCTCAGAGCATTGTATACAAACATCCTGCCCTCAGAGGACTATGCACCAAGACCTGACTGGTGCGGGAAAGACAACAAGATGCCCTTAGTCTAAACATATTACCAGCTGAGCAAAGTCAAATATTCTATTTCCCTCAAAAGCCACTGACTTAACATAGAGACCTTTAATCATCAAAGACCCAGGTGATGTGATCTGTACAGAACTAAGCATCTAACTAGACAGCAGATATTACTGATAGGAGAAACCATCCCCTTGTGACTGTTCTTCCATCAGATTAGCTCTATCAGTTCCAGCTGCTACTGTACCTGTATTATCCCTCAGTCACTATGACAGAACTAAATATGCGCTCAGTGAATTGAACATGAGATTATTACTGGGTAAAAAGGGTGCATATTATATCATGTAAACGTAAAATATCACGTTACATCCAAGGGTCTCTTACCTGTCTGTGCCTTGGATAATTGGGGCTCGGCCTGGATTGGAAGCAACATTTTGGGACGTGAAGCATCAACATTCAGAGTCCAAAGGGTGAAAAGAGGGAGGAAAGTACATAACACTTCCATTTTACCTCGATCCAATATAGGGGATGTCAGGAGGGATCCTGCAACCAGGGGCGAAACTACAGGGGGTGCAGAGGTCGCAATTGCGAATAGGCCCCCAAGGGTGGGGGCTTAGCTTTAAAATATATATATATATATTTTTTTTACAATAAAAAATGTTGACCTGCCACTGCCTGCACTGATATCATGTGAGTGTGACATGATGCTTCACTAGTGTCTCTGACTACATAGGTTAGTCTTTCTGTTTTACCCATTGGTGTTTATGTGTGTGTATGTATGTATGTATGTATGTGACTGTGTGTGCATGTTTTTGGAACCAGCAAATTACAGACCTTGTTACTACAGCATGGGGGGTGAGGGTAAACAGTGTCAGTCTATACAGTACCACTATATACAGTGTGGGGGGGGGGGGCTGGACCATGTCACAGACTACTGTGGTCACTTTATAAAGTACTGGGGCGGGTAGGGTCAGGCCAGCCATCTAACCGGCAGATTACAGACTGTGTCACTGACTCACTCTATACAGTACTGTTGGGTTAAACAGTGTCACTATATACAGTAATAGAGGGTCAGACCATCTCACAGACTGTTGGCACAGGGTACCTCCTTTTGCAGACATGTAATCTGATTTTTTTTTCTGTGTTAAATGTAAAAAAAAAAAAAAAAGATATGTATCAAATTTACTTTTTTTGGGGGGGTGGGAGGCCCCTTAGATTCTTGCACCTGGGCCCTGTGGTTTCTAGTTACACCTCTGTTTGTAACCCGTCTGAAGTCTATAGTGCCAATAAAAGTATTCTATCACAGGACAGTGCCACACTCTGTGACCTTACTCCTGTCACACTCCTCGTGCCCGCCCAGGATCAGTTCTGCTCACACAGCAGCTTCCAGTTCACATGACTCAGCCCCCAGTCTTGGCTGAAAAGCTCTGCCCTGCTCCTCTCTCTGTCCCACAGACACTGTGTGGGTCCAACAGTCTGCTCATTGCCCGTCAGCCCCCGTCCCTTCCCGATCCACTTCTCACACAACCCACGGCCATGCACAAGAAGACACACTCACAGCAACGATTTAATAGGTGAGGTGACGCCATCACAGGAGGAGGCTTACTTGAGTAGAGTAAGTTCCTGCCTGGTGGTGTCACACCCTGGAGGGTGTCACCCAGGTGCGATCCACACCCCCCTAGTGACGCCACTGATTACACCTCAGGTCATATGCCTAGTTACTGTAACCCTCATCATGTCAGCTCTTTACCCATATTACACCTCAGGTCATATGCCTAGTTACTGTAACCCTCATCATGTCAGCTCTTTACCCATATTACACCTCAGGTCATATGCCTAGTTCCTGTACCCTCATCATGTCAGCTCTTTACCCATATTACATCTCAGGTACTGTAACCCTCATCATGTCAGCTCTTTACCCATATTACACCTCAGGTCATATGATAAGTTACTGTAACCCTCATCATGTCAGCTCTTTACCCATATTACACTTCAGGTCATATAGATAATGTAACCCTCATCATGTTAGCTCTTTACCCATATTACACCTCAGGTCATATGCCTAGTTACTGTAACCCTCATCATGTCAGCTATTTACCCATATTACACCTCAGGTCATAGGCCTAGTTAATGTAAACCCTCATCATGTTAGCTCTTTACCCATATTACACCTCAGGTCATAGCCTAGCTACTGTAACGCTCATCATGTTAGCTCTTTACCCATATTACACCTCACGTCATATAGTTACTGTAACCCTCATCATGTCAGCTCTTTACCCATATTACACTTCAGGTCATATAGATACTGTAATCCTCATCATGTCAGCTATTTACCCATAATACACCTCAAGTCAAATGCCTAGTTACTGTAACCCTCATCATGTTAGCTCTTTACCCATATTACACCTCAGGTCATATAGTTACTGTAACCCTCATCATGTTAGCTCTTTACCAATATTACACCTCAGGTCATATAGTTACTGTAACCCTCATCATATCAGCTCTTTACCCATATTACACCTCAGGTCATATGCCCAGTTACTGTAACCCTCATCATGTCAGCTCTTTACCCATATTACACCTCAGGTCATATGCCTAGTTACTGTAACCCTCATCATGTCAGCTCTTTACCCATATTACACCTCAGGTCATATAGTTACTGTAACCCTCATCATGTCAGCTCTTTACCCATATTACACCTCAGGTCATATGCCTAGTTACTGTAACCCTCATCATGTCAGCTCTTTACCCATATTACACCTCAGGTCATATGCCTAGTTACTGTAACCCTCATCATGTCAGCTCTTTACCCATATTACACCTCAGGTCATATAGTTACTGTAACCCTCATCATGTCAGCTCTTTACCCATATTACACCTCAGGTCATATGCCTAGTTACTGTAACCCTCATCATGTTAGCTCTTTACCCATATTACACCTCAGGTCATATGCCTAGTTACTGTAACCCTCATCATGTTTGCTCTTTATCCATATTACACCTCAGGTCATATGCCTAGTTACTGTAACCCTCATCATGTTAGCTCTTTACCCATATTACACCTCAGGTCATAGCCTAGTTACTGTAACCCTCATCATGTTAGCTCTTTACCCATATTACACCTCATGTCAAATGCCTAGTTACTGTAACGCTCATCATGTTAGCTCTTTACCCATATTACACCTCAGGTCATATGATAAGTTACTGTAACCCTCATCATCTCAGCTCTTTACCCATATTACACCTCAGGTCATATGATAAGTTACTGTAACCCTCATCATGTTAGCTCTTTACCCATAATACACCTCAGGTCATATGCCTAGTTACTGTAACCATCATCATGTTAGCTCTTTACCCATATTACATCTCAGGTCATAGCCTAGTTACTGTAACCCTCATCATGTTAGCTCTTTACCCATATTACACCTCAGGTCATATGATAAGTTACTGTAACCCTCATCATGTCAGCTCTTTACCCATATTACACCTCAGGTCATATGATGTTACTGTAACCCTCATCCTGTTAGCTCTTTACCCATATTACACCTCAGGTCATATGCTTAGTTACTGTAACCCTCACCATATCAACTCTTTACCCGTATTACACCTCAGGTCATATGCCTAGTTACTGTAACCCTCATCATGTTAGCTCTTTACCCATATTAAATCTCAGGTCATATGCCTAGTTAATGTAACCCTCATCATGTCAGCTCTTTACCCATATTACACCTCAGGTCATATGCCTAGTTACTGTAACCCTCATCATGTTAGCTCTTTACCCATATTACATCTCAGGTCATATGCCTAGTTACTGTAACCCTCATCATGTCAGCTCTTTACCCATATTACAACTCAGGTCATATGCCTAGTTACTGTAACCGTAACCCTCATGTCAGCTCTTTACCCATATTACACCTCAGGTCATATAGTTACTGTAACCCTCATCATGTCAACTCTTTACCCATATTACACCTCAGGTCATATAGTTACTGTAATCCTCATCATGTCAACTCTTTACCCATATTACACCTCAGGTCATATGATAAGTTACTGTAACCCTCATCATGTTAGCTCTTTACCCATATTACACCTCAGGTCATATAGTTATTGTAACCCTCATCATGTTAGCTCTTTACCCATATTACACCTCAGGTCATATGCCTAGTTACTGTAACCCTCATCATGTCAGCTATTTACCCATATTACACCTCAGGTCATAGGCCTAGTTACTGTAACCCTCATCATGTTAGCTCTTTACCCATATTACACCTCAGGTCATATGCCTAGTTACTGTAACCCTCATCATGTCAGCTATTTACCCATATTACACCTCAGGTCATAGGCCTAGTTACTGTAACCCTCATCATGTTAGCTCTTTACCGATATTACACCTCAAGTCATATGCCTAGTTACTGTAACCCTCATCATGTTAGCTCTTTACCCATATTACACCTCAGGTCATATAGTTATTGTAACCCTCATCATGTTAGCTCTTTACCCATATTACACCTCAGGTCATATGCCTAGTTACTGTAACCCTCATCATGTCAGCTATTTACCCATATTACACCTCAGGTCATAGGCCTAGTTACTGTAACCCTCATCATGTTAGCTCTTTACCCATATTACACCTCAGGTCATAGCCTAGCTACTGTAACGCTCATCATGTTAGCTCTTTACCCATATTACACCTCACGTCATATAGTTACTGTAACCCTCATCATGTCAGCTATTTACCCATATTACACCTCAGGTCATATGCCTAGTTACTGTAACCCTCATCATGTCAGCTCTTTACCCATATTACACCTCAGGTCATATGCCTAGTTACTGTAACCCTCATCATGTTAGCTCTTTACCCATATTACACCTCAGGTCATATAGTTATTGTAACCCTCATCATGTTAGCTCTTTACCCATATTACACCTCAGGTCATATGCCTAGTTACTGTAACCCTCATCATGTCAGCTATTTACCCATATTACACCTCAGGTCATAGGCCTAGTTACTGTAACCCTCATCATGTTAGCTCTTTACCCATATTACACCTCAGGTCATAGCCTAGCTACTGTAACGCTCATCATGTTAGCTCTTTACCCATATTACACCTCACGTCATATAGTTACTGTAACCCTCATCATGTCAGCTCTTTACCCATATTACACTTCAGGTCATATAGATACTGTAATCCTCATCATGTCAGCTATTTACCCATAATACACCTCAGGTCATATGCCTAGTTACTGTAACCCTCATCATGTTAGCTCTTTACCCATATTACACCTCAGGTCATATAGTTACTGTAACCCTCATCATGTTAGCTCTTTACCCATATTACACCTCAGGTCATATAGTTACTGTAACCCTCATCATATCAGCTCTTTACCCATATTACACCTCAGGTCATATAGTTACTGTAACCCTCATCATGTCAGCTCTTTACCCATATTACACCTCAGGTCATATGCCTAGTTACTGTAACCCTCATCATGTCAGCTCTTTACCCATATTACACCTCAGGTCATATAGTTACTGTAACCCTCATCATGTCAGCTCTTTAACCATATTACACCTCAGGTCATATGCCTAGTTACTGTAACCCTCATCATGTCAGCTCTTTACCCATATTACACCTCAGGTCATATGCCTAGTTACTGTAACCCTCATCATGTCAGCTCTTTACCCATATTACACCTCAGGTCATATAGTTACTGTAACCCTCATCATGTTAGCTCTTTAGCCATGTTACACCTCAGGTCATATGCCTAATTACTGTAACCCTCATCATGTTAGCTCTTTACCCATATTACACCTCAGGTCATAGCCTAGTTACTGTAACCCTCATCATGTTAGCTCTTTACCCATATTACACCTCAGGTCAAATGCCTAGTTACTGTAACGCTCATCATGTTAGCTCTTTACCCATATTACACCTCAGGTCATATGATAAGTTACTGTAACCCTCATCATCTCAGCTCTTTACCCATATTACACCTCAGGTCATATGATAAGTTACTGTAACCCTCATCATGTTAGCTCTTTACCCATAATACACCTCAGGTCATATGCCTAGTTACTGTAACCATCATCATGTTAGCTCTTTACCCATATTACATCTCAGGTCATAGCCTAGTTACTGTAACCCTCATCATGTTAGCTCTTTACCCATATTACACCTCAGGTCATATGATAAGTTACTGTAACCCTCATCATGTCAGCTCTTTAACCATATTACACCTCAGGTCATATGATGTTACTGTAACCCTCATCATGTTAGCTCTTTACCCATATTACACCTCAGGTCATATGCTTAGTTACTGTAACCCTCACCATATCAACTCTTTACCCGTATTACACCTCAGGTCATATGCCTAGTTACTGTAACCCTCATCATGTTAGCTCTTTACCCATATTACATCTCAGGTCATATGCCTAGTTATTCTAACCCTCATCATGTCAGCTCTTTACCCATATTACACCTCAGGTCATATGCCTAGTTACTGTAGCCCTCATCATGTTAGCTCTTTACCCATATTACATCCCAGGTCATATCCCTAGTTACTGTAACCCTCATCATGTCAGCTCTTTACCCATATTACACCTCAGGTCATATAGATACTGTAATCCTCATCATGTCAACTCTTTACCCATATTACACCTCAGGTCATATGATAAGTTACTGTAACCCTCATGTCAGCTCTTTGCCCATATTACACCTCAGGTCATATAGTTACTGTAATCCTCATCATGTCAACTCTTTACCCATATTACACCTCAGGTCATATGATAAGTTACTGTAACCCTCATCATGTTAGCTCTTTACCCATATTACACCTCAAGTCATATGCCTAGTTACTGTAACCCTCATCATGTTAGCTCTTTACCCATATTACACCTCAGGTCATATAGTTATTGTAACCCTCATCATGTTAGCTCTTTACCCATATTACACCTCAGGTCATATAGTTACTGTAACCCTCATCATGTCAGCTCTTTACCCATATTACACCTAAGGTCATATGCCTAGTTACTGTAACCCTCATCATGTTAGCTATTTACCCATATTACACCTCAGGTCATATGCCTAGTTACTGTAACCCTCATCATGTCAGCTCTTTACCCATATTACACCTCAGGTCATAGCCTAGTTACTGTAACCCTCATCATGTTAGCTCTTTACCCATATTACACCTCAGGTCATATGCCTAGTTACTGTAACCCTCATCATGTCAGCTTTTTACCCATATTACACCTCAGGTCATATAGATACTGTAACCCTCATCATGTTAGCTCTTTACCCATATTACATCTCAGGTCATATAGATACTGTAACCCTCATGATGTCAGCTCTTTACCCATATTACACCTCAGGTCATATAGATACTGTAACCCTCATCATGTTAGCTCTTTTACCCATATTACACCTCAGGTCATATAACTGCTCTCTGTAGCCCTTTAAACTCAGCAGTGCTGTCCCACTGACTGACTAGAGACTTAAATAGGGGGAAGACAGCTGTACTAAGTTGGCCATTCTTATTCTGTGGATGGTGGTGTTGAAGAATGGCACCATGCTGTTGTCAACAGATTGTGTACTGGCACCCCTGTTGCTGTGGTTGGTCCATCTGCCACATTTTCTCTGGTTGAACCCCATGTTGTTCTGTTTATAGTCTGCTTTGTATCCTGTAATAAGCATTTTGACTTCTGTATAGAGTAGCTACTTTGTTTTACCATGTGCTTACTCTTGTGCTTAAAGGGACATGAAACCCAATTTTTATTCTTTCATGATTTAGAAAGAGTATGTATTTTTAAACAACTTTCTAATTTACCTATATTATCTAAGTTGCTTCATTCTCTTGACAACCTTTGCTGAAAAGCATATCTAGATAGGCTCAATAGCTGCTGATTGGTGGCTGCACATAGATGCTTCATATTATTGGGTCACAATGTGCATTGCTATTTCTTCAACAAATGATATCTAAAGAATGAAGCACATTAGATAATAGAAGTAAATAGGAATGTTGCTTGAAATTGTATTCTCTGTCTGAATCATGAAAGATTTTTTTTCAGTTTAGTGTCCCTTTAAGCTATTGAGCATTTATATTTAGGAAATTAATAAATGCTATACATGCATTAGCCTCTAACTCAGAAAGAACCTCAAGGTTTGTCAATCCTGCTTATTACTGCCAAATGTCCAGAAAAAGGTTGATTCAGCTGTCTCTCTTATTTATTTATTATTTAATTGTTCTTGACTAATAAACCTGAAACTGCATAAATCCTGTCCCACAATACCCAAACCAGTGCCTAGATTTTCTAAATCCCTATGTGGACTAGGCTCCATTATCAGGCAGTACAGACCTTCCCTTCCAACCTTTTTATTCCTGGTCTGAGTTTGAATATGTTTTAATGTGCAAACCTCCTTATTCTTGGTAGTTTATCCTCTTTATACACAAGGAATCACCTCATTAGCAGGGTTATACTGGCATACTAACCTAGACAATGTTCCCAGACTAAAAATCAGGATTTTCATTTCACCAAATAATGGCGAGTTTGTTTCAAGTGTGCTTATTAAAGTGAAGAAAAAAACATGTGCAACTATGAGATGCAACTAAATGACATCTCTAATAAGCACTCAACAACCATATCATCCTCAATTTTGATTGTATCACTAAAATATACATCAATAAATGAACCTCCAGTGTACAGAAAGGGTCACTTTTGGACCCACAAACCAGCATTAAAAATGAAGGATAGTGAATGATTTAAGGCAGGTCTTAGAGCCACTTTTGGACCCAAGAATACTATAGAAGAAACAGAATATAGTACCTGCAATATGATCTAGACAATAAGTATAGCAAGTAGTTTACTAGCATACACTCTGCAAATATCTGCCAGGTATCAATGCTAATGAAGAGTAGCAACAAAATAACATCATTTATGTAAGAGCTTACCTGATAAATTAATTTCTTTCATAGTGGCCAGAGTCCATGAGCTAGTGACATATGGGATATACATTCCTACCAGGAGGGGGTAAAGTTTCCCAAACCTCAAATGCCTATAAACACACCTCCCACCTCACTCATACCTCAGCTTAACGTATAGCCAAGTAGTGAGGTGTAAAAAAAGAAGGAGTAAAAAGCATTAAAAAGAGGAACTGGAAAAATAATGTGCTTTAGACAAAAAAAATCATAACCACAAAAAATAGGGTGGGTCTCATGGACTCTTGCCACTATGAAAGAAATGAATTTATCAGGTAAGTTCTTACATATAAATAAAAAACAAACTAAAAGTATTAACAGCGCAACTAGGAGGGCTGTGGGTATGCAATTATAAAATACAAAAAAATAACAATAAAATAATGAAATTGATAAAATTGGGAAAAAATTAATATATCTACAAATGAGCAAGATATCTTACATAAATTATGTTTTCTGTCATGTAAGTGACAAGAGTCCATGAGCTAGTGACGTATGGGATATAATACCCAAAATGTGGAAGTCCATGAGTCACTAGAGAGGGAGCGATAAAATAAAACAGCTATTTCCGCTGAGAAATGAAATCCCAAAAAATAATTACGTTTTCTTATAAAATTCAAAAAACTCAAATCATAGGCACTAGAATCAAGCTGAGACAGCTACCTAAATAACCAAAGCTTCCAAAGAAGCAAACACATCAAAATGGTAAAATTAAGTAAATGAGTGCAAAGAAGACCAAGTTACTGCTTTGCAAATTTAAACTGAAGCTTCATTCTTGAAAACTTAAGATATGGCGACAGATCTAGTGGAATGAGCTGTAATAAGCTGAAGTGGAGACTGTTCCGCCTTCAAATAAGTCTTGTGAATCTAAGACTTCAACTAAGATGCCAAAGAAATGACAAAGGCTTTCTGACCTTTTCTGGAACCAGAAAAAATAACAAATAGGCTAGATGTCTTTCTAAAATCTATAGTAGCCTCAACATAATATTTCAAAGCTCTTACCACATCCAAAGAATAAAAATACCTTTTAGAAGTATTCTTAGAATTAAGACACAAGGAAGAAACAATACTCTCCCTAAAGATGTTGTTAGAATTCACAACTTAAAGCAAAAAATGAAAACCAGTCAGCAAAACAGCTTATCTTGATGGAAAATCAGATAAAGAGACTTCACAATAGAGAGCAGACAATTCAGAAAACTCTTCTAGCAGAAGAGATAGCCAAAAGAAAAAACACTTTCTTAGAAAGTAGATAAAAATCCAAAGAATGCATAGGCCCAAAAGATGAGCCTGCAAAATCTTAAAAACCAAACTGAGACTCCAAAAAGGAGAAATAGATTTAATAACAGGCTTGATATGAAACAAAACCTGAATAAAACAGTGAACATCAGGAAGATTAGCAATCTTTCTATGAAATAAGACAGAAATAGCAGAGATTTGTCCTTCAAAGTATTTGCAGACAAAACCTTTTATCCAAACCATCCTGGAAAAACTGTAAAATCCTAGGAATTCAAAAGAATGTCAAGAATAATCATGAGTAGAACACCATGAAATATAGTTTTTCCAAACCCTATGATAAATGTTCCTTGAAACAGACTTACGAGCCTGTATCATAGAATTAATTACTGAATCAGACTTAAGAACTAAGTATTTAATTTCCATACCTTCAAATTCAGAGATTTGAAATCCTGATGGAAAAATGGGCTTTGAGACAGAAGGTCTGGTCTTATATAAAATGACCAAGGCTGGCAACTGGACATTCGGACAAGGTACGCATACTAAAACCAGAGAGTACATGCTGGTGCTATCAGAAACACATAAAATTGTTCCAATATGATCTTGGAGATCACCCTTGGAAGAAGAACCATAGGCGGAAAAATGTAAGCAGATTGGTAAAACCAAGGAACTGCTAGAGCATTCATAATTTCTGCCTGAGCATCACTGGACCTGGAAAGGTATCTGTAGTCTCTTGTTCAGACAAGAGACCAATAGATATATTTCTAGAAGACCCCCACATCTATACAAGTTGAAAAAAACACATCTGGAAATAGAGACCACTCCCCCGGATGTACAGAATGATGGCTGAGATAATCCGCTTCCCAAATGTCTACACCTGAGCTATGAATCGCAGAGTCTTGACAAGAGTTGGATTCTGCCCAAGAAAATATCAGAGATACTTCTTTCATTACTAAAGGACTTCAAGTCCCCCATTGATGATTGACATATGCCGCTGTTGTGATATTGTCTGATTGAAAATAAATGTAAAGTTCTCTCTTTAATAGAGGTCAAGCCTGAAGAGCTCTAAAAATAGCACAGAGTTCTAAAACAATGATTGGCAACCTCGCCTCTTGAGGATTCCAAACCCCTTGTGCTGTCAGAGATCCCCAGACAGCTCCCCAACCTGTAAGACTTGCATCTGTTGAGATCACAGTCCAGGAAGGACAAACAAAGGAGGCCCCTTGAACAATAAGGTGATGGTTTAAACACCAAAAACAGAGAGAGTTAAGTGTTGGGATTTAAGTATATCAACTGTGATATCTGAGTATAATCCCTGCACCACAGGTGCAACATGCAAAGCTGTAGAGGTCTCATATGAAAATGAGCAAAAGGAGATTGCATCCGATGCTGCAACCATGAGACCTAAAACTTCCATGCACATAGCCACTGAAGAGAATGATAGAGACTGAAGGTTTAGACAAGCTAAGACCAACTTCATTTGTCTCTTGTCTGTAAGAGAAGAAATCATGGACACTGAATCTATCTGGAAACCTAAGAAGGTAACCTATGTCTAAAGAATAAAGAAACTCTTTGGTAAATTGATCCTCCAACCATGACTAGAAGAAACATCATTTAGTTTTTTCATGTGAGATTATGCTAAATGAAAAGTATGAGCTAGTACCAAGGTACCGTCCAAAATACCACAATACCCTGCTCTCTGATTACAGAAAGAATAGCACGAGAACCTTTGAGAAAATTCTTGGTGCAGTTGCTAGACCAAAAGGAAGAACGACAAAATGGTAATGTGTGTCTAAAAAAGAGAATGGATGCACCAAAAGAAGACAGTCCCACGCTCCAAAAATTTAAAATAACAAACTTTTATTCAAAAAATTATTTTTAAAATCGTGAGAGGAGAGCGTAGCACATGGGTTTACGCATTTCGGCAGTTTGCCGTAATCATAGCCTGGTGTGTCTATTCCTTCCTAGATCTTATGTATCCTTTAAATCATGCTAATAGGTTAAAATCAGCGCTAGATCCTCCCTCTGTTGTGAAGCAGCTGTGAAACACTTAGTTATATTTTATTTTAACCCCTACTAGGTTGAACTATTGTATGAGTTTGAGGCAAACAATGTGGATAATGGATATAACTGATGTATTCATTAGATGAATGTTCTACAGATTGTATATTTCTATCATTACAATGGTACAAACGTACTGCACATGAACACTAGGGGAGTATATTCAAATTTTAATAAGATACAAAATTAATTCTATGTATCACATGTATCATATGTATACACAAGTATTTTGGGAATTCAATATACTACCCCTATTAAGCTCCTAATACTAGGCTAGATAGGGAATATCTTGGACTAATATGTTGTATTGAATTGTCGACCTCATGTGCTGTATTTTCCACTGTCTGTTATAAATATATTCTAAAAATGTATGTGAGTACATGGATATATGTATTTTGTGTCCTTACACTGCTGGTTAAGACCTCTAAGGGAATCTTGTGTTCCTATGTAAGAATTATTGGGATAGTTTTTAAAGGACCTGTATACATAAACCTAGACGGAGACCTATTCACAATAATTTATAATGTCATATCTGGAGTTAAGGCCTTCTGGATGTCTAGTCCTCAACTTAAACATCCAGAATGCCTCCCTTTTGGCAAGTAGCTTATTTATATCTCCACCCCTTTTGGGGACATTTACTTCCTCAATTGCACACCATTTGTATGTGTGTATTTCCCCATTGTGTTTTTCCACAAAGTGTCGTACCAAGGGGGTTTGTGACTTGCCCCTTGTGATTGTAGATATGTGTTCACGGATTTGTGATTTTATGTCCCGTGAAGTGAGACCAATGTACTGTACCCCACAAGTTTGACATCTCAGCATATATATCACACGTGTGGTCATGCAATTCATACATGTTTCAATTTGGAATACTTCTCCCGTGATATGGGACGTAAACGTTTTAATTATTTTTAGAAAATCACAGGGTTTACATTTTCTATGACCGCAATTGTACATACCCCTACTTGTCATCCATGTACCTTTGGGTCTTGTGCTTGTCTTTAGCTCTGTAGGGGACAATAGTGACTCCAAGGTTGGACACTTTCTGGAGCTACAGCTTATTCCCTTTTTGACTACATTTACAAGTTTATCATCTGCGGCCAGGATTGCAAAGTGTTTTTTCACTATGTCTACAATTTGGGGAAACTGTGCACTATAATTAGTGACAAAGTTCACTCCTTTGAATTCCTTAGTTTGTTTTGGTATATCTCCCAATAGTGACCTCCTTTGTTTCATTTCAACCTGGTTTCTAGCTTTCTTGACAATTTTGCGTGTATAACCTCTATCCTTGAGCCTTAATTCCAACTTTGCATCTTCTTGATGATAGTCATCAGGCTCTGAGCAGTTTCTTTTTAGGCGATTAAATTTGCCTTTTTTTACTGCTGCTGCAGTGTGCTTGGGATGGCAGCTATAACCATGTAGCAAGGAATTACCACTGATCGGTTTCCTGTATACTTTGGTTACTACCCTTTCATCCTTTGTACCCACCAGAGTAAGATCCAGATAATATATATGGCTATGATGGTATTCTTATGTAAAACTTAGGCCTATCTCATTCGAATTCAAGTTTTCTACAAATTTGGCTATGGTCTCAGATTCCCCTTGCCATATGAAGAGGAGATCGTCAATGTATCTCCCATACATGACAATATGGTCTTTGTATGGGTTTCTATCTCCAAAGATGTGGAAAAATTCCCACCAACCTAAACATAGGTTGGGGTATGATGGGGAAAATTTTGCTCCCATCACTGTTCGACATCTCTGGATATAGAAAGTGCATACAAACAAGCAACCAAGCCAGATTGTAACCAGTTCAAGCAGTGGAGCAAAGGCAGGATAACCGGCTTGTGATTTCACAACCAATAGGAATACACACCCACGGGGTGACATCACGCAAGCATGGATCAAAATAGACTTCAGAACGGAGTAAAGCAGTAGGAGCCAAGAGACGTATAAAGGTGATGGCGAAAAAGAGGAATGAGTGCTAATATACAAGCTAAAGTCTATTACACTGAGTGCTGTTACGGTTGACAGGCAAACTAAGCAAAAGTTGATAACCGTTTAAATACAAGGACTGTGTAGATAAGACCCCAGTCTAAAGTCACACCTGAGAATGTTTCAAGATACATCAGCTTCATATTAACTGAAACAGTTTGTAGTCTCATATAGACCATCATTTAGATATAAGGGGGTTCATGTGTATCGCATATGCCCTATTACCATATATGCATTAAGCTCACCAGGATGGACAGTGAACAATATCATGATCAGTAAATACATAAAATACTCACAAATGAGAGTCCCACTATAACAAAACACACTCTGGAAAATTTGTATTTAAAAAAGAGAATCTCAAAAAACGATAGTGGTCTGGATGAATCAAAATGTGAAGATAAGCGTCCTTTAAGTCTATTGTGGACATACAATGACCTTACTGAACAAAAAGCAGAATAGTCCCTAAAGTCACCATCTTAAAAGTTGGGGACTCTTACAAAATGATTAAAATTTTCAGATACAGGATTGGTCTGAAAAAATCATCCTTCTCTGGGACAATAAATAGATTTTAATAGAAATCCAATCCCTGTTCCTGCTGAGGAACTGGTACAAACACCCCTGAAAGACTTAGAAGCCGGTTCCTTATAAGGCTTGGATTTATTCCAATTTGGAGATGGTCTCCAAATAGAGTCAGAGGCCTTAAGGGAATGAGAGGCTTTCAGATGTCTATACAGACGAAAGGAATGAAAACAATTGAGAGCTTTAAATTTACCCTTAAATTTCTTGTCTAGGGCCAAAAAACTCCCTTACCCCCAGATATAGAGGAACCAAACAAATTATTTCCCTGACAAGATAGAAATAATAATTTAGATTAGGACACTATGTCAAGATTTAAGCCATAAAGCTATTCAAGTCAGAATAGCTACAAATATAGATTTGACATTAAATTTAAATGACATCAAATATAGCAACATAAATAAAAAGATTGTATGTTGAAATAAAAGAACAATGTTATATACTTTAGGATCTAATAACTGCTGCGCTAAACTGTCCAGCTAGAAAGTTGAAGCAGCAGCAACATCAGCCATAGAAATAGCCGGTCTAAGAATATAACCAGTATGAAAATATGCTCTTTTGAAGGAAAGATTCAGGCTTCCTTAAAGGATCCTGAAAATAAAGTACTATCTTCCATTGAAATAATAGTACGTTCCCAAAACTCTAAACTAGCCATAAGTAAAAGATACAACTTCTTAAAACTAGAAGAAGGAAAAAAAGGTACCAGGTTATGACCATTCTTTAGCAATCATATTACCATTAGCATCTGGAATAGGAAAAAAAACTTCAGGAGCAACCTCAGAAGTCTTAAACACAGAATTCAGACGATTATTAGCTTAGCTATTAGGAGGACTAGACTCCTTAATACCTAAAGTAAACAATACTTCCTTAATAGAGAACAAATATGTTCAATTGTAAAATAAAAAAGAAGATTAGTCAATGTCTGTCTCTGATGCAGGATCCTCTGAGTCAGAGGAACCCTCATCAGTAGAGAATACTTTAGTATACTTTCGGTCAGTACAAAATTCATTAAATCTATGACAAGTTTGGAAAGACCTTTTACGTTTATTTGAAGACAAACTAGCAGTCATAGCCTTCTTATGACTGCAGAAATAACATTTTTCATATCTGCAGGAATATCAGGTACATTAAACTGAGAAAGAATAACAGTAGATGTATTTGTACTCATAGAAACATTATACACATGTAATAAACAAGTGCCGAATAATTGAGCTGAAGAAATAAAATCAGCTTATTTACAATAACATATTTTGCTTTGGTAGAATTGTGTTCAGGCAGATTAGTTCCAATAGTAAATAGAGGCAGGATCTGTTTGAGACATCTTGCAAAATTTAACAAAAAAGGAAAAAAAACATTAAAACAAAATATCTAATTTCCTCAAAATAGTTTCAGGAATGAGAAAAAAATGCTTATGATAAAATTCTATACAAAAGAAAAATCAAAAGCAAACATTATAGCCCTCTAAAAACAAATGAGAGCAGCGAGTAAAAGAGGGAGAGACTTAATATAACACATTTTTGGCGCCAAAAATGCCGCAAACAAAAATGCACAAATGCAGAGGAAAAAAAACTTTTGGCGCCAAAGCTAACACAATGAAATGACACAACTCGCGTCATAACAGGCGTGACTTTGCATCAAAAAAATTTGCGTCAACAAAGACGCAAGAAAAATGACACGACTCGTGTCACAACAGGCGCAACTTTGCACCAAAAATTTTCGCGCCAAAAATTACGCGATAAAAAGTAGCATTTTGTGCCATCGCGAGCCTAATATGCCCACGAAAATTTTTGAAAAACAGACTCCGAGTTACAACTAACTGAAACCCCAGGTAAGAAAAAAATACCTAAATTCTCCCATAAACATAATCTCCATGTATTTACAATTTACTTCTATCGCTGCACGACTTACCCCTTTCGCTGTGCTAAGGGCTTTGCCGTGTCTCACGGCATGAGAATGAGGCTCCCATTGGAGCTTATAGAAGCACACTCTCGTGAGAGCAATGCTTCCCAGCAATAGGAACGCAAGCTTGCATTGACATTGCGCTCAACTTGTAATTCCAGCGCACATTAGCGTACACTGGTATTACTCAGTGGAGCATAAATATCGCTTTCGCAAAACTTCTAATCTAGCCCTTTATATTGTATGTGCATTTTCTATTAAAAACGCCAGTAAATGTAAAAAATAATGTTATATAATTCTGCACATAGGACAGAATTATGTAAAATTGTTTTAGCAACAGCTTTAAAATCAAAAGATTTGATAGATTTTAGCGCTTACCTGGTCTCCAGGCTCTTCTGATCGTGTCTTCTTTTTCAAAAGCGGTTCATAGGTGTACTGTCCAATCACAGCTGGCCCATTGCGCCTTAAACTGAATGTAACACGCTCCGACTCTGGTCTGGTAGCGGGAGCAAGCTATATTTAGTTCAATAAGCACAATCTGGCGTGCTGTGATTAGACAGGGTGCCCGCGAACCACTTTTGAAAAAGAAGACATGATCAGAAGAGCCTGGAGAGGAGATCAGGTAAGTGCAGCTTTGAGGACTAAAATCTATGAAATCTTTTGATTTTTAAAGCTGTTGCTAAGATAATGTTACATAATTCTGTACTATGTGCAGAATTATGTAACATTATTTTTTTACATTTACTGTCCCTTTAACATCCATATATATGATACTATAACAAGGATCTAGTATGATTTATATACTGAATTGCTTCCATCATACCTCTGCTCTTTAGCATCATACCTGCTATTGAAATAATTTTCACAAAATATTTTTCCCAAACGTGGAGTAAAAAATTATCCACCACTTCATGATCTCTACTTTAGATAATGTAAATGGTAGATAAGGAATCAAAGGCAAACTAAAAGGCAAGTATCACACTATGACAGTTAAAATGGCTTCTTGGTATTGCTATGCAACCAAACTCATTGCTATAGCAACCCCAGAGACCTCAAAAGGTGACAGCTGCCCTGAATTTGCAAGGTGGTAACTTTTTACATGGCCAGTGCTCTGTACAAAGCAAGGATGGAGGTAAAAAAGAAAGAAAAGGATGACACAATTTTGGGGAGCAAAAGGTCCTCCAAAAGTTGCCAAACGTTTGCACCTCTACACTGTGTAATCTAGAACTAACCATGGTGCCATGATTGCCATCTGCTAAAGCTCAGATCATGTAGTAAGGTTTGGTGATTCATTACAGTAATAGTAAACACCTTGAGATTTTAATATATAATATTAATTAATGCATAATAAAACAACTTTGTAATTAAGCTCCGAATATGGCAGAATCTATCATTCTCAGAGCTGGAAATGCACCCTACTGACTTTTCAAGGCTAACCCTGCTACATACATTTCTCTAATTGTCTTTAACATATAACAACTGCAAAACAATTCATTTTATAATAACTTAAAGGGACAGCAAAGTCAAACAAACTTTCATGATTCAGATAGAAATGACATTTCAAAAAACTTTTCAATTAACATCTATTATCTAATTTGCTTTGTTCTTTTGGGTATTATTTTCTGATTAAAAGTATACGTAGGTAGGCTCGGGAGCAGCAATGCACTACTGGGAGCTAGCTGGTGGTGCTGCATATAAATGCCTCTTGTCCTTGACTCACCCAATGTGTTTAGCTACAACCCAGTAGTAGGGTTGCCACCTGTCCCTTAAAATACAGAACACTTATAAGTTACACATGCTGCAGGGTGTGCAGGGAGGAATATGAATAGTGCTGTCCAGAAACACAATACATGTTCCTTCCTGCACACCCTGCAGCATGTGTAACTCATAAGTGTCCAGGAAAACATGGCTGAGGTGGCAACCCTACCCAGTAGTGCATTGTTGCTCCTTTAACAAAGCATATCAAGAGTATAAAGTAAGTCTGATAATAGAGGAAAAATTAAAAGTTGGGGTTTCATGTCCCTTTAATTACCCTGGCTAACCTTTTTTCATGTGACTTTAATGACCCTGGCTAACCTTTTTTCATGTCCCTTTAATGACCCTGGCTAACTTTTTTTCTCTGCAGACTTAGCTCCAGATTGGCTCCTTTAAAAAAGGCACATAGCCATGGGGTTTATATAATGAAAAACAATTGCAGTGAACAAGATGCTAATTTGCTTTAGAAAAGTTTAAGTTGAAATGTCTTATAATTACAAAACATTAAGGGTCAGATTACGAGTTGAGTGCAAAATATGGCTTTCGTGAGCGTGATATTTGCTCTCAACTGAGTAATACCAGCGCACATTTGGTAATGTGTTAGGTGCAATGCGAACGCGGTCTAGTGTTTGCATTGCACAGAAGCATTGCGCTCACAAGAAAGTGTTTCCATAGATTTCAATGAGAGCCTCGTTCTCATGCTGTAAGACACGGCATGAGAACTACCGCAGTAAAGGAGGTAAGTCTTGCAGCGATGGGCAGCAAATAAAAATATATATGTATATGAATATATACATATCTATTTATGTGTTAATATGTGTAAATACATATTAACACATAAGTAGATATGTATATAAGCATATACATACTGTATATATTTATAGAAATAACAGTCCCCATAGACCGCTATGTAAAGGCACTTTCAGTGCTGTTTTTTTAAACACCCTACAGCCGCCAACTTTAGACCCCAAAAATGGCCTAGTCCAGTTATTTTTTATTTATTTTTTAAAAAGTTACAGCACAACAAAAGTGCTATTCCTGCTGTGTTCAATAAAATAATATTAAATGGCATATTTTTTATTTCTCATGACATAGTTGTTCATATATTTTCATATTTACAAAAGCTAGAATGCTTAACCCTTTGAGTGCTAAGCTGAATTTAATATTTTTCTGTTTTTTACTATTTCCAAAAAACATTTTTTTTTTTACTTTTGGAAAGGGTAGGCGATTACCTTTCCAATGGTGGGTCTTGGGGGTCTGTAGCTGCTTAGATCCCTGAGATACAGGTTTCTAAGCAGCATGCCCCCTTTCCCTATACTTTGTATTGACAATTTTAAATAAAGTTGCACGGTGACGTCATCACGTCATTGCGCGTGACGTCACCACACGTAACGGGAAGCCCCGGTGATGCCTGTCACTATGCAGGCCCAATCGCTGGGGTAGGAGCGGATGGGGGCCCCCAGATTGCAAAAAATGGAGTTGAGTGCTAATGACGGCTCTGAGCCGTCATTAGCACTCAAGGGTGTGCATTATAATTTATCTAGATTACTTAAAAGGAAGAAAATTGAAATTACAGAACAAAAACAATGTGCTACCATTGTTTACATTAGTTTTCTATAACTGTGTTGTAGGTTTTGCTGTATTATAATGTTTTATATTCAGCACAGGACAGAGGTTTTTCCCAGTTTCCATTTTTAAATGACATGGGCAATTTTGTCATTTTTGTTCACTATTGGTTAGGGATGGACAACTGTTTTGCAAAATTCGAAAAATGAAACAAATTTTACCACATTAGTCGGATTAGTCACTGCTGACGTGTGAATAGAGGATCTCTAGGTGCAGGAAGCTGCTGTAGCTGTGAAAAGAACAAAAGGTAATTTTTTTTAACAAAACGGCTGCTTTGTAAACTTTGTTGAATGAAAGTTCCCCTGTTTTTAATAGTATTTTTAAAAAACGGGCTTTCATTCACCAAAGTTTACCTTCACTTTAAATGGTGGACATGTGGAACGCATTTGAACACAGCATGGCAGCGATTCTTGAAAAACATTACATAAAACAGTTTGAGACCATTTCCATACAGTTTTCCCAGAGCCTAGACATCGAGAGAGGGGATCTGGCTCTGGAAAAGCCGATTCTAAAAATGTCTCTGGGATGGTGAGAACCTATAAGAATGCTCGCCAGTCCTTCTATTTCGCTACTTTTTTTTTCACACTACAGTTCTCACTGTTTTTTCTCGCCAGTTAAAAGGTGGCGAGTTTTCACCAATATAATCAAAACACTAATTATTCTGAAATGAAAACCTATGCATATGAAAATGACAGAAAATGTAAGGAACAATGCACTGAAAACAGTGTAATTTGATTTGTATTAAATTTAAAACACTCCAGCCCCTCCTCCATTGCAAACTTTTACATAGAAGGGAGTTTTAATTATTTGTATCGGAGACATCTCACCATGTGTAGGGACAGATCCTTTTTTTACACAGAATTCCATGCTTTATTCTCATGGTATCCTTTGAAGGAGCAGCAATGCACTACTGGAAGTTAGCTGAACACATTGGGTGAGCCAATGACAAGAGGAATATGTGTGCAGCTACCAAATAGCAGTTAGCTCCCAGTTGTCCATTGCTTCTCCAGAACCTAACTAGGTGAGATTTTCAATAAAGGGATTTAAAGAACAAATCATATCTGATAATACATGCAAATTGAAAAACATAATTTATGTAAGAACTTACCTGATAAATTCATTTCTTTCATATTAACAAGAGTCCATGAGCTAGTGACGTATGGGATATACATTCCTACCAGGAGGGGCAAAGTTTCCCAAACCTTAAAATGCCTATAAATACACCCCTCACCACACCCACAAATCAGTTTAACGAATAGCCAAGAAGTGGGGTGATAAGAAAAAAAGTGCGAAGCATATAAAATAAGGAATTGGAATAATTGTGCTTTATACAAAAAAATCATAACCACCACAAAAAAAGGGTGGGCCTCATGGACTCTTGTTAATATGAAAGAAATGAATTTATCAGGTAAGTTCTTACATAAATTATGTTTTCTTTCATGTAATTAACAAGAGTCCATGAGCTAGTGACGTATGGGATAATGACTACCCAAGATGTGGATCTTTCCACACAAGAGTCACTAGAGAGGGAGGGATAAAATAAAGACAGCCAATTCCTGCTGAAAATAATCCACACCCAAAATAAAGTTTAACAAAAAACATAAGCAGAAGATTCAAACTGAAACCGCTGCCTGAAGAACTTTTCTACCAAAAACTGCTTCAGAAGAAGAAAACACATCAAAATGGTAGAATTTAGTAAAAGTATGCAAAGAGGACCAAGTTGCTGCTTTGCAGATCTGGTCAACCGAAGCTTCATTCCTAAACGCCCAGGAAGTAGATACTGACCTAGTAGAATGAGCTGTAATTCTCTGAGGCGGAATTTTACCCGACTCAACATAGGCAAGATGAATTAAAGATTTCAACCAAGATGCCAAAGAAATGGCAGAAGCTTTCTGGCCTTTCCTAGAACCGGAAAAGATAACAAATAGACTAGAAGTCTTACGGAAAGATTTCGTAGCTTCAACATAATATTTCAAAGCTCTAACAACATCCAAAGAATGCAATGATTTCTCCTTAGAATTCTTAGGATTAGGACATAATGAAGGAACCACAATTTCTCTACTAATGTTGTTGGAATTCACAACTTTAGGTAAAAATTCAAAAGAAGTTCGCAACACCGCCTTATCCTGATGAAAAATCAGAAAAGGAGACTCACACGAAAGAGCAGATAATTCAGAAACTCTTCTAGCAGAAGAGATGGCCAAAAGGAACAAAACTTTCCAAGAAAGTAATTTAATGTCCAATGAATGCATAGGTTCAAACGGAGGAGCTTGAAGAGCTCCCAGAACCAAATTCAAACTCCAAGGAGGAGAAATTGACTTAATGACAGGTTTTATACGAACCAAAGCTTGTACAAAACAATGAATATCAGGAAGAATAGCAATCTTTCTGTGAAAAAGAACAGAAAGAGCGGAGATTTGTCCTTTCAAAGAACTTGCGGACAAACCCTTATCTAAACCATCCTGAAGAAACTGTAAAATTCTCGGTATTCTAAAAGAATGCCAAGAAAAATGATGAGAAAGACACCAAGAAATATAAGTCTTCCAGACTCTATAATATATCTCTCGAGATACAGATTTACGAGCCTGTAACATAGTATTAATCACGGAGTCAGAGAAACCTCTATGACCAAGAATCAAGCGTTCAATCTCCATACCTTTAAATTTAAGGATTTCAGATCCGGATATTGATCGGTAATCTCACCTCCTGAGATTCCCAAACTCCTTGTGCCGTCAGAGATCCCCACACAGCTCCCCAACCTGTGAGACTTGCATCTGTTGAAATTACAGTCCAGGTCGGAAGAACAAAAGAAGCCCCCTGAATTAAACGAAGGTGATCTGTCCACCACGTTAGAGAGTGCCGAACAATCGGTTTTAAAGATATTAATTGATATATCTTCGTGTAATCCCTGCACCATTGGTTCAGCATACAGAGCTGAAGAGGTCGCATGTGAAAACGAGCAAAGGGGATCGCGTCCGATGCAGCAGTCATAAGACCTAGAATTTCCATGCATAAGGCTACCGAAGGGAATGATTGAGACTGAAGGTTTCGACAGGCTGTAATCAATTTTAGACGTCTCTTGTCTGTTAAAGACAGAGTCATGGACACTGAATCTATCTGGAAACCCAGAAAGGTTACCCTTGTTTGAGGAATCAAAGAACTTTTTGGTAAATTGATCCTCCAACCATGATCTTTTCAGCCCCCGCGAGCCTAACAGCCCACAGGGAAAAAAGTCAAATTTTTGAGGTAAGAAAAAATATGATAATTTAAAGCATAATCCCAAATATGAAACTGACTGTCTGGAAATAAGGAAAGTTGAACATTCTGAGTCAAGGCAAATAAATGTTTGAATACATATATTTAGAACTTTATAAATAAAGTGCCCAACCATAGCTTAGAGTGTCACAGAAAATAAGACTTACTTACCCCAGGACACTCATCTACATGTTTGTAGAAAGCCAAACCAGTACTGAAACGAGAATCAGTAGAGGAAATGGTAAATATAAGAGTATATCGTCGATCTGAAAAGGGAGGTAAGAGATGAATCTCTACGACCGATAACAGAGAACCTTATGAAATAGATCCCGTAGAAGGAGATCACTGCATTCAATAGGCAATACTCTCTTCACATCCCTCTGACATTCACTGCACGCTGAGAGGAAAACCGGGCTCCAACTTGCTGCGGAGCGCATATCAACGTAGAATCTAGCACAAACTTACTTCACCACCTCCCTTGGAGGCAAAGTTTGTAAAACTGATTTGTGGGTGTGGTGAGGGGTGTATTTATAGGCATTTTAAGGTTTGGGAAACTTTGCCCCTCCTGGTAGGAATGTATATCCCATACGTCACTAGCTCATGGACTCTTGTTAATTACATGAAAGAAAGTTTTTTTTTAAAACTGGGTGCTCTATCTCAAGCATGAAAGTCTGACTTTGACTTTACAGTCCCTTTAATAAAGCAACTCAGTAAGCAATCAATACCTAATTATGGTACTAGTTGCACTACCAGTTAGCTTAACATTACATTTAAACAGCTTTTTACTTAACTTTTTTTATACAAGAATTTCTTACAAACATTTGCTTGGTGCTCTTTCAAATACATTACCAACAATAATGAGTGCAATGTCCCTTTAAAGGGACATGAAACCCACATTTTTTTTTCTCCTAATTCAGATAGAGCATTCAATTTTAAATAAATTTCCAATTTACTTATTATATCTTATTTGCTTTGTTGGCATCCTTTGTTAAAAAAGGAGCTGGGAGGGGGCGGAGCCTGACCACGCAGGAAGATGGTCGCACACTAGAAGGGCTCCTGCTTCCTATACTGGCAGAAAGCAAGTAAATAGCACTTATCACTTAGTTTATAGGCACCCTAATATCTATGTAGGAACCCTATATACCTCTGAATGAGCAAGCAGCCTACAGAAAGAATTTGTCTGCAAATATAAGGGACTAAAGATAGCAGCCTGGGTCTGCAAGAAGGATAGCCCACTTGAATTTTATTATTGCCTACGCTGATGGCAGCTAGCTGGAGGTTGTTTGTTTGATATCAACCCCCAATCGCCTCAAGATAGAGACTGATCCGGTAAGCTGACGGACCCCTTGACGACAGTTCCAAGCAAACTTTGGTGCATACCCGGCACTTGGGCCTACAATCCACCGGGAGACTAAGGCCTATATAACGCCTGAGAAAGGCACCAGACATACGCCGGACTCATCTACAGTTGCGGTGAGAGAAACCCCGATCCACACAGGCATTGCAAGTGAGTAGTGGCCAAGGTCTATAACAAGCCCCTTCACACGTACCTTTGTAGGGCCTTCAGTGCCGACTAGCAGTGGCCTTGGACGCGCTCCGGATTCTCCCACCAGGGCTGAGCGTAGAGGAGGAGACCTTTGAACCACATAGACGCCGCAGCTAAGCGGCGGTACCAGACCAGGGTGATCTTGTTGCGCATTTTGCTGGAGAGAGAAGCCCGGGGTCGTAGCATTAGCCCTATTGCACACTATCAGGGTGTGAGCCGGCAAGTGGTAAGCACAGAAAAATACACTAAGAAACACGCTGAACTAGGTGGTACTTTATAGGTTGCATAATCTTGGGGCCATATTGACTGTAAAAATATTTAGGATAATACAGATACACAGAGCCCACAATGAAAGTATAATCAACATATTCAGAGTGAAGCAGAGTAGCAGATCCTACCTTACTGTGTTAAATTCTAAAGACAGACCTTTCAAACATTCTCAAAAGCCTGACATAGCACAACACACAGGCTGACAAGTCATAATTTAAATGTACCCACAATCATATTTCAGAAGTGGACTTTGAGCTGAATGCTAATCTATCAGTGTGCAATTGTACTCATATTTTTTATAACTGCTCCAGGGCATGCCTAATAAAAGAATAAACAGAGCAGACAAGATAGGTACCTCAAAACCTATGAGCCACTATCTTAAACCAGTAGACTCTGAAAAGGCCACACCAGCGGCAGATATGACTAACCCTAAGGAAACTTGTGCACCACCTATCTTAAATGCTGACACCTCTCAATTACAGTTTCTTACTAAAGATGACATATCACATCTATCCTCTAAATCGGATATACAGGGAGTAATGACAGAGATGAGGAGTCTGTTTGGTGACCTGAGAAAGGACTTTTCAGCATTGGAAACGAGAGTTCTAACTATTGAAAAATCAACCAAGGACAACGCCTCTTCCCTACAACAACAATCAACAGACATCCTCAACCACTCTGAAAATTTGCAATACCTTAATGACAAATTAGAGGACATTGACAACAGAGGCCGCAGGAATAATCTGCGATTTAGGGGAGTCTTCGAGACCATTACCCCACAAAATATTGAAGGATACCTCCAAGCATTGTTCAGAATTATTAAGGACTCCCCATTGTCACCTGAGATACCAATTGAAAGGGCGCATCGGGCACTTAGGCCCAAACCACCTAATAAAGCCCCTCCAAGAGATATTATTGTTAGATTTCTTAGCTTTAAAGACAAAGAAGAAATTCTCCAGGGAGCACGGTGAAAACACCCTATAACACATGTTGGGGAGGAAATCCAGGTCTTCACAGATTTATCGCCTATGACCCTGCAAAAGCGTAGGGACTTAAGTCACATCACATCTGTCCTTCGAAGCAACAAAGTCTTGTACAGATGGGGCTTTCCGGTCTCCATTATTGCTTCTAATAATAACAAAACTGCTATATTTAGACCGGGGATGGACCATAGGATTTTTTTTTAAATTTGTCACTGCAAGGCCCTGCTCTCCGTGATGCTGCAACAGGAACAAGGTCTGTGGTTAATCATTCTCCCAGGAATCAGGATGCAGAAGATTCGGTTGGATAGATCCCAACATGGCCTTTCTAACCACTCATCTTGAACGAGTCATGGACCAGGTGGATATCTGGGTATCCCGCATATATTGCATAAAAGCAGCGCTTCTACACTTTCCCAATGCTTATGGATATTGAATGAACTGTATGCAGTTTACTCTATGTGATAAGATGACTTATTCAGACACTCCAACTTTATGGGTCTTTTGATATAGCACTTCTAGTTTGGAACTGTTGGTCTAAATGTGACTCTTAAGACATGGCAAGTAGGAGAAGTCTTTTGTAGGGCCTGGAGGACCTGCAAGTTATGCAAATACCACCTTTGACAGGTAAAATACTGTATTTGCAATGTTAGAAGGTTTGAGATGTTAATGTATTGAGGTATGCAACAATGATTTCACTGTTTGTTAACTTGTTCATATGTATAAATATCCAAGATTCTAACACTAACATTTTGCGAATGATGCCCTTAGGGTATATATATAGTTATTCTTCAATAAGGGAAATGAGTCAGGGTGAAACTAAGATATATATTGGGGCTCTGTGTGATTCAATTAGATATTCATCTACAGATATGAATATTAGCCCTTAGCACACTAATCTAAATCCCTGCTAGACAATGTTGAGGAATGTTTATATTGTTATATTGTTATATCTGTTTATGGTTCTGAACTTAGATAGTAACTAATTATTATAGTGCTACAAGTAAGCATAGGAATGTTCTTATTTCCTAATTATAACTCACGCCAGTGAAGGGGCTTTTCCCCTACCTCAGAGCTTGTTCTCTTTTTTTCTTTTTGGTTCTAGAAGTTGTAAGACATACTGTACCCCGCTATTAATAGGTGTCTCCAGGTGAATTGTTGAACCTGGGCGACATTTAGAATTTTTCTTTTTTAGAAATTATCATTTTCTTAAGCGACATATTCCTATTTACCTTTCCCTAACCCATAGTTATAATCCTTCTATCCCCCACTTTCTTCTTCTCCACTCTTCTCCTTCTTTCTCCCCCATTCACTGTTCTTCCCTTTTTTTTTTTTTTTTTTTTTTTAAGCCATGCAGTCCAAGTCCAGTAGGTTTGGGGATCATTCTATAAAGCTCACCACCATCAATGCTAAAGGCCTGAATGACCCAGGCAAACACTCTATTGCATTTAAAGAATTAAGCAAAACACAGAGTCAGATAATTCTTTTACAGGAAACTCATTTTAGGAGAGGGAAGGAACCTAGATGGCATAACACACAGTTTCCCCAAGCGTATTTTGCCTCAGGACAGAGAAAGAAAGGTGGAGTAGGTATTGTACTCCACAAATCAGTACCACTTATCCCCCATCATATCGAAAAAGACCCAGACGGCCGATATATTATTATAGTTGGCACACTTTACGGGAACTATATTACCCTGGCCTCGGTTTATGCTCCGAGTCAAGGTCAAGTATTTTTGTTTAATCGGGTACGAGACCAGCTATTAACACACTCCAGGGGAATCACGTTTTTGGCGGGCGACTTTAATATAGTAGCAGATCCAGTAATTGACACCTCCAAGGGGACAACTTGCACACCCTCATCTATTATCACACAGGTTAACACCATCCTGTCCAAATTAGAGACTCACGACGTGTGGCGCACGCTTCACCCCACTTCTAGGGATTATTCGTTCTATTCTATCCCACATAACAGCTACTCCCGGATAGACCACATATACACAGACTCTTGTGGTCTATCTATCACTCACCAATGCGACATAGGCCATATTTCTTGGTCAGACCATGCTCCGGTGTCCTGCTGGATACTATGGCCTGATATCCCTATCCGGGAGAGCACATGGAGAATGGACGAAACCATTCTGAATGACCCCCTGATTTTGGCAAACATACAGAAACTAATTGGGGAATATTTTGAGGTTAACACCTGTCCCACTTCCTCCAAAGCTATCATATGGGAAGCCCATAAAACTGTGATTAGAGGGGCTTTAATCAAGCATAAGGCGTTTCTTAATAGACAATATAGGACAAAATACTTAGAGCTCCAATCCACATTGAGCTCACTAGAAGTCAAACATAAAGAGACTCCCTCATGTATAGACACTACAACCCGACTAAAAAAAGCGAGATTAGAATTTCAGCAACATCTAAATGAGTCTTATCAAAAGAAAGCCCTCTATCTAAAACAAAATTATTATGAGGGAGGTAACAAGCCAGGCAAACTCTTAGCGAGAACACTTAAAAAGAGACAATTCTGCTCGTACATACATACCATTAAATCCGGGGACGGTCATACGCTTTGCAGTAGTTCTCAAATAGCCAAAGAGTTTCATAAATATTATCATTCTCTTTATAATATACAAGAGAGTACACCAACAGCTACACGAGAACCATTAATAACACAACAGGAACTTTTGATAGATTCCTATCTAGGAGAAATAGACCTCCCTTCTCTGTCTGAGGAAGATTCCAAGGCGATGGATGCTCCGATCTCCTTGGAAGAATTATATGAGGCTATTAAGAGCTGCCCAAGTGGTAAGAGTCCAGGCCCAGATGGCTTTTCAGCACCATATTATAAAAAGTTTAAAGAGGCTTTGGCTGGACCCATGTTGGATTTGTTTAACGGTCTACGAGATGACCCTACCTTATCGAGGGTTTTATTGGAGGCCCATATAACGGTATTGCCCAAGCCAGGGAAAACCGGGGATTTGCCTGGTCACTTTAGACCCATTTCGCTCATTAACTCGGACATGAAAATTCTGGCGAAAGTCCTAGCAAACAGGCTTAATAAACATTTACCCAATCTGATTAGCAATGATCAGGTTGGTTTCATCCCCGGTCGCGAAGTGAGAGATAATACTATTAGAGTAATCCAGCTAATTAATCACGCAAGAGTCTCTGGTTGCCCTTTAGCCCTCTTCGCTACCGACGCGGAGAAGGCATTTGACAGGGTGGGTTGGCCTTTTCTGCGTTGTGTGCTAGGAAAAATGGGGATTGGTGAGACGTATGTGAATTGGGTTTTAGCGCTTTACTCCAACCCAAATGCCAGAATTAAAATTAATGGGACTCTATCAGATTCATTTAATATAAACAATGGTACTAGGCAAGGGTGTCCGATGTCCCCATTGCTTTTCGCTTTGTCTATGGAAGTTTTGGCCCATAAGGTTAGGCTTAATCAGAAGATCAGGGGAATGGTGGTGGGTGATAGAGAACATAAACAAGCACTTTATGCAGATGATGTCCTTTACACTTTAACTAACGTCACAGAGTCGATCCCGGAACTATTGAAAGAGCTAAAGGAGTATGGGAGAGTTTCGAACTTTTCTCTCAATCTGGACAAGTCTGAACTCTTAAACGTTAATACTGATACAGGAATAATACAACAACTCCAACAAAATTATCGGATCCCTTTAGCTACTAATAAGCTTATGTTCATACAGGCAATTGACCATGTACCACCACATAAAAGGGGTGGTGATAGGATCCAAAGGCTGGACTATAAGGAAGCCCAATGGATCTTTCTACTGAATACAAGACATCCACATGGCATTAACAAAGAGAGTGATGTTAATTTTTTTATTTAATTTTTTCATTTAATTACCTTTAAAATTTATTTGAAAACTCTCTTTGTGTGCTGACATGTATTTGTCTGCCTAATAACAAATATCAGGGATGTAAATAAAACAAAATAGTTAATTGAACACCTAACTGCATCACATTACATAGAGGTTTACACTATTAACAACCAAAGAATAATTATATAAATATCAGTGTTTGAATAGCCAATATAACTTTAATTCCTTTTCCTTCTTCAAATTTTGTAATACATTGGTAATATTAACAGTAAAAAGGGAAAACAAGGGACCATATTTATATATATATAGGCTTTATAAATAAACATACTTTCATTTAGGTTTATGTTTAGGTAACTTTCCTAATCATCACTGTTATCTTTATGTTAATATATCTGTAATCAGTGTTCCCTCTATTGTTCCCTCTATTGTGCCCTCTCAGCCTGACAATAATACGGTATATTTCAAAACTAATATGACATTAAGGGGTTAACTTTTTTGTTTTTAATTGAAGAGTGTTGTTCCTTTAAATAGGAGTAGCAGTGGCAGCAATAACATAGCAGTGAACAAGTGTGCTAAGACACACGAAACATGTCTGCTGTGCTGCACTGTTACCCCTTTATTGTCAGTGTAAGCGTTTGTTAGAGCTATGGCTCTTTTTTGCTTTTAAGTGTTTTTTGAATAAAGCCTTTTTACTTTTATTCACCTTTGTACTGTCCCCCATCTTTACTTGAGGACTTAGTAGGTTTGTAGCCCTGCAGCCGCAACAAACTCTTGTATACTAATAAGCTTAAGTATCTGGGCATACATTTAACACCTAACCCCTCAGACTTGTTTAGATATAACTATATCCCCTTAAAGAATGACATCATAGCTGACCTCTCGTCGTGGAGGAACAGACCGATATCTTGGCTGGGAAGAGTGAGTGTCATTAAAATGAATATTCTACCTAGGATGTTGTATCTTCTTCAAACTCTGCCCATTGCCCTCCCTAGGGGTTATATTTCTCAAATACAACATCTAATCGAACAATATGTGTGGGCTAACTCAAAACCCAGGATATCTAGGCGCGCTATGTATATTCAAAGGGATAGAGGAGGCCTGGGCCTCCCGGATATTTACTCATACAAACGGGCAATAGGATTGCAAAGAATAGCTGAATGGGCACAGAATTCTGATAGCAAAGCTTGGATTGCATTGGATAGACAAATCTTTAAAATGAACAATATGGGCGTTCTGGCCTGGCTTTCACCATCACAACGACCTACCAGGGTTTCTAGATATCACATGATAGAGGAAACACTAAACATATGGGATGCTACAATAGCTACTTCAACACATATTTCCTCAAGACATTCTCCCTTGACACCTATTTTAGAAAATCCTGAGATACCTTATTACTGCAAAAGTATCTACAAACTAGCTCCATACAAGATTAAGGAAGGCTCTGTTGTTGGGGTGGTTGAAAACGGGAAGGTGGTCTCACAATCGGTATTAGAAAGCTCCAACCCCCAGATTTTTACCTCCTGGTTACACTATCACCAACTAATACACTTTCTTACAAAACACAAAAGTAAACAGGACTTAGGTAGAGCTCTAACGACTTTTGAAAAGATATGTACCTCAGACAAAGACTTAAGACACACAATTTCTCTCTTATACAAATTAATTGTCCTGCAGGGAGATGATTTCTTACCAGCATACACAAAAAGATGGTCTGAGGAGCTAGAAATAAACCCGACCTTGGAGACATGGCTTAGAGCTTTTAGACTAATTAGGAAATCTTCTGTCTCTTCCACTATACAGGAAATGCACATCAAATACATGAGTAGATGGTATCTAACTCCACAGAGGTTAAATAAAATATTTCCATCCTTAACTCTGACGTGCTGGAGAGGTTGTGGAGAGATTGGAACCATTCTGCACATATGGTGGCATTGCCCATGTATGTCATCTTTCTGGATGGGGGTTTTGAAAAAGATGAAGGACACACCAAAGATTTTACTATTTTTGGACTTACCCAAAACACAAAGTACAGCACACTTGGCACTTTTATTAATAATGATTACCTGTGCAAAGCGTGTAATCCCGAGAAAGTGGAAATCTTATAACCCCCCCACCCTTGAGGAATGGCATTCCCAAATGGCAGAAACTTTGTTGTTGGAGAGGTACCATTATCTGAAAACCCATAACTTAGTAACGCATGAGTTGATTTTGGCTCTTTGGCATGGCACAATATAATTTAATTTTTTTTTTTTTTTTTTAACCCTTTCTTCTTCCTTTTACTCCTTCTCTCCCCATATGTCTTCCCCACTCCTCCTAATATATCATACCAGCTCTAGACTAAGCAGTAAAGAAACTAATTTAAAATGAAAATGTTTATATACAGGATGGTTCCCTTCTGGAGGATTTCCTCTAGGATGGAGAAATCAGTTCAGAATTTTTTCCACCTTTAATGTGACCTATAAACTGTAAAACTCAATTGAAAAACAAACTGAAATCTTTTAGGTAAAGGGAAATAAAAATAAAAAACTAAAATAATATGGTTGCATAAGAGTGAACACCCTTAAACTAATACTTTATTGAAGCACCTTTTGATTTTATTACAACACTCAGTCTTTTTGGGTATGAGTTTTTCAGCATGGCACATCATGACTTGGCAACATTTGCCCACTCTTCTTTGCAAAAACTCTAATCTGTCAGAATGCGAGGGCATCTCCTGTGCACAGCCCTCTTCAGATCACCCCACAGATTTTGAATTGGATTCAGGTCTGGGCTCTGGCTGGGCCATCCCAAAACTTTAATCTTCTTCTGGTGAAGCCATTCCTTTGTTGATTTGGATGTATGCTTTGGGTCGTTATGCTGAAAGATGAAGTTCCTTTGTCTGGTATTTGGAACTGTTCATTATTCCCTCTACTTTGACTAAGGCACCAGTTCCAGCTGAAGAAAAACAGCCCCAAAGCATGATGCTGACACCACCATGCTTCACTCTGGGTATGGTGTTCTTTTGGTGATATGCAGTTGTTTTTGTGCCAAACATAATTTTTGGAATTATGGCCAAAAAGTTCAACTTTGGTTTCATCAGACCAGAACACCTTTTGCAACATGCTTTTGGGAAACTTCAGATGTGTTTTTGCAAAATTTAGCCGGGCTTGGATGTTTTTATTTGTAAGAAAAGGCTTCCTTCTTGCCACTCTACCCCATAGCCCAGACATATGAAGAACACAGGCGATTGTTGTCACATGTACCACACAACCAGTACTTGCCAGATATTCCTGCAGCTCCTTTAATGTTGCTGTAGGCCTCTTGGCAGCTTCCCAGACCAGTTTTCTTCTCGTCTTTTCATCAATTTTGGAGGGACATCCAGTTCTTGGTAATGTCACTGTTGCACCATATTTTCTTTACTTGATGATGACTGTCTTCACTGTGTTCCATGGTATATCTAATGCCTTGGGAATTCTTTTGTACCCTTCTCCTGACTGATACCTTTTAACAATGAGATCCCACTGATGCTTTAGAAGCTATCTGCGGACAATGGCTTTTGCTGTAGAATGCGACTAACAAAATGTCAGGAAAGACCTACTAGAACAGCTGAACTTTATTTGGGGTTAATCAGAGGCACTTTAAATGATGACAGGTGTGTACTGACTCCTATTTAACATGATTTCTAATGTGATTGCTTAATTCTGAACACAGCTACATCCCCAGTTATAAAAGGGTGTTCACACTTATGCAACCATATTATTTTAGTTTTTTTATTTTTATTTCCCTTTACCTTAAAGATTTCAGTTTGTTTTTCTATTGAGTTGTATAGTTTATAGGTCACATTAAAGGTGGAAAAAGTTCTGAAATGATTAATCTTTGTCTCATTTTTTTACATCACAGAAACCTGACATTTTAACAGGGGTGTGTAGACTTTTTTTTTATATCCACTGTGTGTGTGTATATATATATATATATATATATATATATATATACAGTATATGCGTCTTGTTATTGGCTTAACAATGTGTTCAGCTAGCTACCAGTAGTGCATTGCTGCTCCTTCAGCAAAGGATATAAGACAATTAATTAAAATGGATAAGATAAGTAAATTGGTTTACAAATGTATGCTCTATCTGAAAAATAAAAGAAAATTTGGGGTTTTATGTCCCCTTAAAGTGTGATCTAACCCTGTGTTCTGTTCATGTGTGATATGAATCCTGAGAAAGTGAGACCTTATTAAAGAGGGGTTTACCAAGCTTAAAGTGATGGTGAATCCGAGTGTTTGTGAAACTCTAGGATTTACCAAAGTTACAAATAAAGGGGACCTTCAGTCATGACGTATAAAATACTTTATTTGCCTGCAGCATATGCTGCGCTGAATGCCTCAGGCTGCCCGCGATAGAATTCTATTTTGTCAACTAGGTAATGTTAGCCAATAGTGTGCTAGCCATACAGCATGATGCCAACTGGGCCGCACGGCTATTGGCTAAGAGGTGGAAATGTCATCTCATTGAAAAAAAAAACGTTCTGCCTTGGCAGTCCTGAGGTGCTCAGCACAGCATACGTTACAGACAAATAAAGGAACTTTCAGCATGAAGTATTTTATACTTTATGACTGAACGTCCCCTTTATTTGTAGCTCTGGTAAATCCTAGAGTTTCACAAACACTCGGATTTACCATCACTTTAAGCTTGGTAAACCCCTCTTTAATAAGGTCTGACTTTCTCAGGCTCCATATCACACATGAACAGAACACAGGGTTAGATCACAACTGAGACTTTGTACAGACAGGGGCACTCCACAGTTACAAGCAGGTCTATGAAATATGTGACTCAAAAGCAATGAAAATCAAGTCTCACAGAAATAAAGCAGCTTGAGTGTAGAAACAGCTGTTTACGTCAATGGAACCGCTACATTAAAATAACCACAGTACCATAACCCTATTGCTACACATACAATAATTTTTAAGAATTATACAAGAATTACACTAAATACTCTCCACACTGCTTGTTACTAACTATCAAACTGCCTACTGACATCTGCTAAGGAATGCTGAGTTAACCTACTGTCTCTTCTGCTTACAGGTACGTGAATTAAGGCCCTGCACTGAAATCTTGCTATTCCCTGCTTTTCTGTCATTTTACACCAAGTCTCTCTTTTTGGTACGTGAATTAAGGCCCTGCATTGAAATCTTGCTATTCCCTGCTTTTCTGTCATTTTACACCAAGTCTCTGTGTGTGTATATATATATATATATATATATTGAGCAATTGAATTTAGGCTGTTAAAATTAAGCGCTAGATTTATTAAAGCTGAGGCGTACAGGGGCGCGTATACGCGCCCCTGTACGCCTCAGCTCGCCTGTGACGGGGCGAAAATACCCGCAGGCATTCGGCATTGCACACGAGCGCAATTTTGCGCTCGCGTGCAATCCCGCCCCCTGCCCGCGCACAGCCAATCACGTGCGGGCAGGAGCTGTCAATCTCCTCGGTCGGACTCGACCGAGGAGATTGAATTTCGCCAGTTTAGAGGTGGCGAAGTGCATTATCAAGCAGCGGTCTGGTGACCGCTGCTTGATAAATCACGGCGAGCAAGTTCTTGTGAGAACTTGCTGCCGTAGGGGCTTCATAAATCTAGCCCTAAGTCCTGCATTTTTTGTAATGATTTTTCCCAATGTCTCAATTCTAATGTCTAGTTAATTGCCATGTGATGCTCACTCCTTATCAATACTTGCTATAACTCTAAAATTTATAGTTTTCTTATGTCACAGTTTTAACCCCCTCCAAATTTTATTGTCTGTTTACTTAACTCATCTCACCCTGACCAGACTCTAACATTCCAATTGGCCTTACCAACTGTCTTTGATTAGCAATTAAGTAAATTTAGTGGACTCAGCTGACTGCCCTACCTGTATATATTTCAGACTAGTTAGGGGATGTGCACTGCACAGGGGTGCACTGCTTACAGGGCTGTGTACTTTTTAACAATAGCATATGTTCACATTTTCAAAGTGAACATTTTATAAGTGAGGCAATAAATTTTAAGAATTATACAATAATTCAACAAGGATTGGGCAAGGGGCAAGACACAAGGCAAGTACTCTTTTAATACTATGTTTTATGTATCTCATTGTATCCTTTTGCAAGTGCTGCTGTAACACTGTGTCTTATGTGTTTACTTGGTTCCCACTTTCAGAATAATGCTCAATATCTTCATATTCCTTTTTGCTACCTCTTGTCTCTATAACAAACTACATTACTCACTTACTCCTTCTCCCTCTCTACCTGCACTGTTCATTAGCCCATCTCTCTTATACTCACCTCACTTTTGTACTCATGAACTCTACCTATTCCTAAATACTCTCTCTCCCCCCTGCACTTCAGCCAAACAACAGTCTCATTACTGCAAATCTGCTTCTCATCTCATGTCACACTCCCTCTTGCTCATACTAGCTGCTGGCGACATCTCCCCTAATCCTGGTCCCTCACAACCTCCTAACCTTTCACATCCTTTTGTGCCTTTCAATAGACTTCATAAACTAAACTCTGGTAACCTTAATCGCATTCCTCTTACATCTAAAAAACCCTCCCCCTTCACTCTGGAACTCTCGCTCTGTTTGCAACAAGCTCACTTTTATCCATGATCTCTTTATCTCCCACTCTCTTAACCTTCTGGCTCTTACAGAAACCTGGCTCTCTGCTTCAGACACAGCATCCACTGCTGCACTGTCACATGGGGGTCTCCATTTCAGCCACACTCCTAGGTCCGGCAATAGACAAGGAGGTGGTGTCGGTATTTTACTTTCCTCTTGTTGCACCTTCCAACAAATACAGCCCTTCTCTTCACTCACATTTTCTTCATTTGAAGCACACATGATGCGGTTATTCTCTCCCCTCTCTATACGTGTTGCAGTCATATACCGCCCCCCTGGCTCCCCAACTCAATTTTTAGATCACTTTGCTGCCTGGCTTCCTTATTTCCTTTCCTCAGACACCCCTGCCCTCATTCTTGGCAACTTTAACATCCCTCTTGACAATCCCAATGCCTCCTCTGCAATACAACTTCTTCAATTGACTTCCTCTTTCGGCCTGTCACAATGGACTGACTCTCCCACTCACAAAGATGGTCATTCCCTTGATCTGATTTTCACCTATCGATGCACTCTTTCAAATTTAACAAACTCCCCTTTTCCTCTCTCTGACCATCATCTCCAAACTTGCAACATCACTTCCCTACCTACAACTCCCCCTCCCTCTACCCCTCACACCAAACTTCACAGAAGCACTAAGTCACTAGATCTGCATCAGCTCGCTAGCTCTCTCTAACCTCTCCTCTCATCCATCACCTCCTTTTCCTGCCCTGACCAATCTATCTGCCAGTATAATTCCACCCTTACATCGGTCATTGACACTTTGGCCCCTCCAACCTTAGCTCAGAAACCACACTCTCATCCTCAGCCCTGGCATACTCCTCTGACACGATACCTACGCAGATGCTCCCATACTGCTGAGCGACATTGGAGGAAATCTCGGAGTTCAGCTGACTTTCTTCACTACAAGTTCATCCTGAACTCCTACTATTCTGCCCTTAATCTTTATAAGCAACAATATTTTTCTAATCTCATCTCTACTCTTTCCACTAACCCTAAACGTCTGTTCAATACGTTCAACACTCTTTTCCACCCACCCCCACCTCCTAACACAACCTCTCTCTCAGCTCAAGATTTTGCAAGCCACTTCAAGAACAAAATTGACTCCATCAGAAGTGAAATCAGCTCTCAACATACTTCCAATCTCCCACCCCCTCAAAAGCTCATGATCACCCAAAACCCAAATATCCAAAAATGCAGCTCTTTTGCCCCTGTTAATGAGGATGAAGTTTCTGCCCTTATACTGTCCTCCCACCTCACTACCTGTCCCCTCGACCCCATCCCCTCACAGCTACTCCCCTCTCTCTTTTCTACCCTCACCCCCATACTCACACACATTTTCAACCTCTCCCTCAGCACTGGTATATTTCCCTCATCTCTAAAACATGCACTGGTCACACCTATCCTCAAAAAACCTTCCCTTGATCCAACCTCCCCTTCCAATTACCGCCCTATTTCCCTACTCCCTCTTGCCTCAAAGCTCCTAGAAAAGCTAGTTTACGCATGTCTATCCCATTTCCTTACACTAAACTCTCTTCTTGACCCACTGCAATCTGGATTTTGTTCCCATCACTCTACAGAGACAGCAATTGTCAAGGTTACCAATGACCTACTTACAGCAAAATCCAAAGGCCACTTCTCTCTGCTTATCCTCCTTGACCTGTCTGCAGCCTTTGACACTGTTGACCACCCTCTTCTGCTCCAAACCCTTCAATCCTTCGGCATCTGTGACACAGCTCTCTCGTGGTTCTCTTCCTATCTGACTAACCGTACATTTAGTGTAGCCTTCTCCGGAGCATCCTCTGCCCCGTTACCACTTTCTGTTGGGGAACCTCAAGACTCTGTCCTTGGTCCCCTTCTCTTCTCAATCTACACGTCATCACTAGGTTCCTTAATAAAGTCCCATGGGTTTCAATACCATTTGTATGCCGATGAAACCCAAATCTACCTCTCTGCACCAGGCCTACCTCCTTCCTTACTAACCCGTGTCACTAACTGTCTTTCTCACATCACATCTTGGATGTCCTCTCACTACCTTAAGCTAAATCTCTCCAAAACTGAACTCCTTATTTTTCCCCCTTCTTCCAATGTCTCCACCCCCAAAATTTCTATAACTGTTGATAATTCCATCATTACCCCTACCTTGCCCGATGTCTTGGGGTCACACTTGACTCAGATCTTTCCTTCACTCCTCACATCCAGTCCTTGGCTAAAGCCTGCCGCTTCCACCTTAAAAACATTGCTAAAATTAGACATTTCCTTACACAAGATACAACCAAGATTTTAATCAACTCTCTCATCCTTTCCCACCTCGACTACTGCAATTCCGTCCTCTCTGGTCTACCTAGCTGCCGCATAGCTCCTTTACAATCCATTATGAATGCCTCTGCCAGGCTCATCTTCCTTACTCGTCGCTCTTCATCTGCTGCACCTCTCTGCCAATCCCTTCACTGGCTTCCTCTTGCCTCTAGGATTAAACATAAAATCCTCACCCTGACATATAAAGCTCTCAACTGCACTGCTCCCCCCTACATCTCAGAACTTGTCTCTAGATACTCTCGCTCCCGTCCCCTTCGATCAGCTCAGGATCTCCTCCTCTCCTCCTCTCTTGTTACTTCCTCACATTCACGTTTACAGGACTTCTCCAGACTGGCTCCCATCTTGTGGAATTCCCTGCCTCGCTCCATAAGACTCTCCCCTAGTTTTAACAGCTTCAAGCACTCCCTAAAAACTCTACTATTCAGGGATGCATACAACCAACACTAATCTTTCCTAACGCCATTGCTTTCCCCTTGAACCCCTTAGATTGTAAGCCTATGGGCCCAGCTGTTTACAGATCGCTTCATAAGAGCCGACTACAACAGTGAAACTCTCGGCAGGGCCCTCTACCCACTTGACCCCTACAAAAGCTATCCTGTACACCGACTATGTTTACAGCGCTGCGGAATCTGTTGGCGCTCTACAAATACCTGATGATAATAATAATAATAATAACATACAAGGCCGCTGACAGCTATCACTTCATTTTTAGTTGTATCTCGTCCCAACAGCAGCAAATATGTAGTGTCAGTTCTCACCTGAAAATTCACTTATATCATTATCATGGGTTGACAAGTAAATAGAATAAAACATGAGAATGAACTATCATTTGTGATGACAAAACCATATATGATATGTGCAACATCACATAACAGCTCCTGTTTAAAGGGATATGTGCAACATCACATAACAGCTCCTGTTTAAAGGGATATGTGCAACACCACGTAACAGCTCCTGTTTAAAGGGATATGTGCAACATCACATAACAGCTCCTGTTTAAAGGGATATGTGCAACACCACGTAACAGCTCCTGTTTAAAGGGATATCTGCAACATCACATAACAGCTCCTGTTTAAAGGGATATGTGCAACACCACGTAACAGCTCCTGTTTAAAGGGATATGTGCAACACCACGTAACAGCTCCTGTTTAAAGGGATATGTGCAACATCACATAACAGCTCCTGTTTAAAGGGATATGTGCAACATCACATAACAGCTCCTGTTTAAAGGGATATGTGCAACATCACATAACAGCTCCTGTTTAAAGGGATATGTGCAACATCACGTAACAGCTCCTGTGTTAAGGGCTATACATCTGCAAAAGGAACATACATTAATGCACTAAAGCTTTCCTAGTGTGCTATTTATCGCCTATAACTATTTATTTTTCTTCAGAGGATAAACAGATAGTTAAAGGCACAGTAAAATCAATTGAGCATTGAATTCAGACAGAACATGTCATTTTAAACAGCTTCCAATGTACTTCGATTTTATAATTTGATTTTGTTCTCTTGGTTTCCTTTGTGAAAAGCATACCTGGGTAGGCTCAGGAGCAGCATTGAACTACTGGAAGCTAGTTGCTGATTGGTGGTTACACATATATGCCTCTTATCGTTGGCTCACTAGATGTGCTCAGCTAGGTCCCATTAGTGCATTGCTGCTCCTTTCACAAAGCATACCAAGAGAATGAAAACAAAAACTGATCAAAGAAGTAAACTGGAAAGTTATTTAAACGTGCCTGCTCTTTCTATATCATGAAAGAAAAATGCAGGAATCATGTCCATTTAAAGGGCCATTATAGTGAAAAATCCTTAGTGTAATCTTACCACTAGCAACCCTGCAACCCTATGGGCTAGATTACAAGTGGAGCGCTAAATTATTGCGCACGGGTGCACGATAATTAATCAGCCGTTACAAGTGGTCAGACCTCTGGTTAATTTTATAAATATGCCCCAAATGCTCGCAAGATGCCAGATGGTGGCATCTTTATTTTTAATAAAACTACTACACTAGGCAGTATTTTGGGGCTAAAGTTGGTGGGAGTGGCGGTCAAAGGGAACTGTGTGTTCCCAGGAAATATATATCTATATGCTTATATACATATATATTTATATGTTAATAGGTGTATATACAGATAGTAACACATACATATATATGTATATAATCATATACACACATATTTAACACTGCTGCCCATCACTGCGCTACTTACCCCCTGCGCGAGTTCTAATGCCGGGTATGACAGCATCAGAATGAGACTCCAATAGGAGCCTATGGAAGCGCACTCTTGTAAGCATAATGCTTCCCAGCAATGCAAACTGGAGGTCGCGTTTGCATTGCTGAAAGCTTGTAATACCAGCACACATTAGTGTGCGCTGGTATAACACAGTGGAGTTCAAATATCGATTTCATCAAAGGGATATTTAGCGCTCCACTTGTAATCTGGCCCTATGTGATTAACCCTTGCAAACTGCCACTGACTAGAAACAGAGTTTCACTACAAAATAGCACATAGATTGGCCGGACAGATAGCTCAGCATGCTAAGGCACTGTGGCTGATTTCTGTAGCAACCCAAGGATTTTAGGTTCGATCCCTGGCAAGGTCCACTCAGCCTTTCATCCTTCCAAGATCGATAAAATGAGCAGCGCCTTGAGACGCTTACTCCACATCCCCTTACTTTAACCCCTGATAACTGCTTTGTGCAGTTTTATTTTTTTTAAAAATGTAATGCTACAATTTTTTTTTTTTTTAAAGTACTACGCACTGTATTTGGGGGGCAATTGGGGCACATTTAAAAAAATTAACCAGAGGTCTGACCTCTGGTTAATTTTTTGTGTGCTAATTGCTACTGCAAGATTGTGGTAGCAATAACCAGCCTCTTTTAATATCTGATTATTTATTGAAGATCCGTAAACAGGTGAATTTGCCCATTTATAGGCGTGAGATAAATTAGCGCTCCACGTAATCTAGCCCAAAATTGTTTACAAGTAGCTCGCCTACCTTTATTTCGGCATTTTAAATAGCTGATGTAGCCTGTGGTATCCCCACCCATACTGAAAGTTTCTAAGTCCAGGCTATTGATAGGATATGTAAACACAGGCAGAAGAAGAAATTACACTCCCGGTGGGGTGTAGAAGAGATAACTAATAAAATTATAATTTTGCATTGTTCTCTATAAGTATTGAGCTTTGGTTTACAGACAAATATAAGATAAGGAAGCAAGTGTGTATACACAAAGTGATGACATAAGAGATCTGATTTTACCTACAAGCTCAACCCTTCAATAGGCTGTGGTTTTAAAGCACAAAACCAGCTAATTCATATACACAAATGAACCTGAAAATGCAATTTCTTGTATATATTTTATAGCATACTGTCCCTTTAATGGCAGACGTATCTGACCCTTTACATTCACTATAAACAATGATATTAATACAATTGCATAAATCATTTGAGATTACTTAACAAATGTGCATCAAGATTTTGTAAGCTGTGAATAAAACTTAATACCAATGGTTCAGAACATACTGTCCCAGGAATACTGCAAGAAACATTGATCTGAATTTACGCACCTTTCAATGCTATTAAATAATCTTCCATGGGAATGTTTTTAAAACCAAGTCTACTGGTTCCAGGAAACACACATGCTGTGAGAAACTCCAAATTTCCCTGGGGAAATGCATGTATTTATTATACTTAAAATCTGAAAAATGAAAGAGCGAGTACTACACTCCCACACTGAAATTATGAGAGCAGGATGTGATGTCACTAGTTGGGGGCGGGGCTTAGGTCCAGTAGTCTGTGTCGCAGTTAGTTAGTGAAATCAACCTGACTAGATGTATGTTTCTGTGCTCTGTAATAAAATAGAGTTGTATCATCATTGCTCTGCCCTGCATCTCATGAAATGGTGTCAGAAGTTCTGGCCTGCGCTTCTGTTCCTGATCGATTGCAATGTCAAAGTTTACCCCACCTGAGCCTTTTGACTTCTCTCAGCCTGTAGCTTGGCCCACATGGCGTCAGCGGTTTCAGCGCTTCAGGATTGCTTCCAAACTGAACAAGGAGAGTGGTGATGTACAAGTTAATTCTCTTTTATACTCTATGGGGAAAGATGTGGAGCCAGTATTCAATGCTTTTAGTTTCCAAGAAGGGGAATAATTTAACTTTGATATAGTTATGGATAAACTCAGTGCCCACTTTGTGCCCAAAAGAAATGTGATTCATGAGAGAGCTTGTTTTCACAAACGTAAAGAGGTGATATGATAGCAACTTTCAAGTACATTAAAGGGTTTAGTAAAACTGAGGCTGTGGGTATTTTACATAAAATGGAAAATTCAAGAACAAGGGGTCATGAGCTCAAGCTAAAGGGTAGTAGATTCAGGAGTAATTTGAGGAAGCACTTCTTTACAGAAAGAGTGATTGATTTATGGAATAAACTTCCTCAAGAGGTAGTAGCAACAAACACTGTGGGGGACTTTAAAAATGCATGGGACAAGCATAAGGCTATCCTACGAACTAGATAAGTTTATACTGTTAGGTAAGGTCGGGCAGACTTGCTGGGCCTATGGCTCTTATCTGCCGTCAATATCTATGTTTCTATGTTTCTATGTAATCAGCGTGTGGGAGAATCTGTGGAGTCATTTGTGCGCAGCCTGTATGAACTAGCTGAATTCTGTGAGTTTGGTGTTGCTAAAGAAGAGCAAATCAGAGACAGAATAGTTATTGGAATTGCAGATCCTGAAGTCTCACTGAAGCTGCAGTTAGAGCCTGATTTAACATTAGATGGGGCTATTAGGATGGCCCGCCAGAGTGAACTGGTGAAAAAGCAGAGTGCTGATCTGAGGTCTGAGAGTATTGTGGATGAAGTGCAACAGTCCAGGAAAACTGCTAGTGAAAGGCACAGTGTGAGTGGTAGATCTAAAGTAATGGAAAGGCCTAGAAGTGGATGGGAGCAACATGCCCGATGCACACGGTGCTACCGTGCCCATGATCAGAGTGTTATATGCCCGGCCAGAGATAAAAGATGCAGAAAATGTAACAGAATGGGCCATTTTGAAATGGTGTGTAAAACCGAATACATTAAGGAGATGCAGGTGGACAGTGACCAGGAGGGTCAGGAAGTGTCTTTTGTGGGGTCCGTTGTGGAACAACCAAGCTCAGAGGAAGATTGGAAAGTTACTTTTTCTGTAATGGGAGCCAAAGTTGATTTTAAGATTGACACAGGAGCAGATATCACTGTAATGTCTTTTGCTGAATTTATGAAACTGCCTCGACAGCCCCAGCTGGTGAGGGTTACTACAAATGTCCATAGTCCTGGTGGCCGCATTGATTGTGTGGGGAAATTTCTTGCCAGCTGTGAGTACAAGCAAAGGAAGTTCACCATGTGGGTACATGTGATCCGAGGTCAGTGTGTTAACAATTTATTGAGCAGAAAAGCAGCCTGTGACTTGGACCTCGTGGCCAGAGTGAATAAGATTTCCGAAGATATGTTTGGCGAGTTGGGCCTACTGAATTGCAAACCAGTCCGTATAGCACTTAAAAGTGACGCAGTCCCATACAGTATTTCTACTCCCCGTAGAATTCCGTTCCCGCTCATGCCTCAAATGGAGAAAGAGCTTATGCGCATGAAGTCTATGGGGGTTATTGAAGAGGTTGTTGAAGCGACTGATTGGTGTGCCCCCATTGTTCCAGTTGCAAAGAAAAACAAAAAGGTGCGCATCTGTGTGGACCTGAAAAGGTTGAATGAGGCAGTGAAGAGAGAGAGATTTGTGCTGCCGACATTAGAAGATATAGCTCCAAAGTTGGCTGGGGCAAATTTTCCACATTAGACGCTTCTAGCGGCTTTTGGCAGATCCCCCTGGATCCAAAGTGCCACAAACGGACTACCTTTATCACACCGGTAGGTCGGTTCTGCTTCTGCAGACTCCCCTTTGGGATATCCTCCGCTCCTGAAATCTTTCAAAGGGAAATGAGTTCTCTCCTGAGTGACCACGTGGGCACAGTGGTCGTCATGGACGACATTCTAGTGTATGGGTCTACAGTGGAGGAGCATGATCAGCGTTTAAGTTGTGTGCTACAGGCTATCAAAGAGTCTGGGCTGAAGCTGAATAAAGAAAAATGTCATTTTAGGAAAACTGAATTATGTTACTTTGGGCATATCATCAACGGGGATGGCATCAAGCCAGACCCCGAGAAAATTTGTGCTATTGAACAGATGAAAAGTCCTTCTGATGTACATGAGCTGAGACAGATATTGGGCCTTGTAAATTACGTGGGCAAGTTTCTTCCAGATTTATCAACAGTTTTACACCCCATCACAGAGTTGCTTAAGAAAGACGTTGCCTGGGTCTGGGGACCTTCACAAGAAAAAGCTTTTCTGCAGGCCAAGTCCCTGCTGGGGTCTTCCCCAGTGCTGGGGTTCTACGACCCTTCAAAAAAGACTGTGGTTAGTGCCGATGTGGCGGTTACACTATCCAGGCTCCCGCTGGCTGCTGCTGAAAAATCCTCCACAGAATCTGATGTGAAAGTGTATGTTCATTCAGTTCTGGCCTCTAAGTCCATTACTTGAAGGAAAATGGAGGAAATAAAGAAAGAGACATATTTGGACACAGATCTGCAAGAGGTTATAAAGTACATAAAAGAAGGCTGGCCCGAGAGCCGGGCTGCCTGGATGTCTTTAAGTGCTTACCAGCCAGAGAGGTCGCAGCTCACGGAGCTGGAGGGGTTGGTGCTGTTCCAAGACCGCATTGTAATTCCTGTCAGCATGAGGAAGGAGATGTTAAACAGGATTCACGATGGCCACTTAGGCATTACAAAGTGCAGAGAAAGGGCAGCTATAGCTGTGTGGTGGCCTGGGATCAGCTCCGACATTGCAAATCACGTGTCTAAATGTGCCTTTTGCCGGGAACGCCGGCCTACTCAGAGAAGGGAGCCCTTGATTTCTACTCCGCTGCCTGCGGGGCCGTGGCAGAAAATAGATGCTGATTTGTGAGAACTGCACGGAAAAAAGATCCTTGTTGTGATCGACTACTATTCCAGGTATTTGGAAATTGCACCCCTGAATGATATCACAAGTCAAGCCGTTATCATTCGCGAGAAGAGCTTGTTCGCCCGGTGGGGCATTCCAATGTAGCTGGTGAGTGATAATGGTATGCAGTTCGCTTCTACAGAGTTCAGTGCTTTCAGCAGGGAATATGACTTTGTACATTCCACGTCAAGTCCACATTATCCGCAGGCCAACGGAATGGCTGAGAGGGCAGTTCAAACGACAAAATTCATTCTAAAGCAATCTGAGCCGTACCTGGCCCTCTTGTCATACAGGGCGACGCCCATCCAAGCTACCGGGTTTAGCCCGGCACAGCTGATGCTAGGACGCCAGATTCGCACCACTTTACCCTCAGTGGGTGCCTTCAAGCCGCCTGGCCCTGTTCCTCGGGACGAAGTCCTTAGGAGGGATGAAGAGGCCAAAAAGGGTTATCGTTTCTTCTACGACAGGAGACATTCTGTCAGCCCCTTACAGGAACTGAATGCAGGGCAAACTGTCAGAATTAAACTGGATGATGAGAAGAAATGGAAGACGCCTGCTACGGTAGTTGGCCGCTCTCCAGAACCAAGGTCTTATACAGTCCTTACTGAGGGAGGGATGGTTACACGCCGTAACCGAAGACACCTTCAGCCTGTACCTGAGAGTCTGGAACTGGACGCCTCAGTACCACCGCCGGTGGGATCCCCTGTTCTAAGAGAGGTGCCTTCCCCTCAGCAAGATCACAGCGGGGATATATCTTTGCCTCCAGCGGACTCTAATTCACCATCTTCTGTATCAGAGGACAGTTCATGCAAAGTTACATCAAGCGGAAGAGTGGTGAGACTTCCGGCCCGTTATAGGGACTGACTTTAGCTAGAACAGTGACCGGAAGTATGGGCAGAATAATCCCATGGTCACTGTGGACTAGGGTAGTCTACCCCGATGTCCAAGTCAGGATGTAATTTATGTGTTTATATTTTCTGAACCTATTTGTTTATATATTGTTCGAAAAAAAAATTGTTGTATACTCTGTTCGTATACCTTGTTATTTGTTATATTCAAATGTATGCTTCGCCTTTGAAAAAGGGGAAGATGTGATGAGAGCAGGATGTGATGTCACTAGTTGGGGGCGGGGCTTAGGTCCAGTAGTCTGTGTCGCAGTTAGTTAGTGAAATCAACCTAACTAGATGTATGTTTCTGTGCTCTGTAATAAAATAGAGTTGTACCATCATTGCTGTGTCCTGCATATGTCCTGCATCTCATTACAGCTCGCCTACTTTATTTCGGCATTTTAAATAGCTGATGTAGCCTGTGGTATCCCCACCTTGACTGAAAGTTTCTAAGTCCAGGCTATTGACAGGATATGTAAACACAGGCAGAAGAAGAAATTACACTCCCGGTGGGGTGTAGAAGAGATAACTAATAAAATGATAATTTTGCATTGTTCTCTATAAGTATTGAGCTTTGGTTTACAGACAAATATAAGATAAGGAAGCAAGTGTGTGTACACAAAGTGATGACATAAGAGATCTGAGTTTACCTACAAGCTCAACCCTTCAATAGGCTGTGGTTTTAAAGCACAAAACCAGCTAATTCATATACACAAATGAACCTGAAAATGCAATTTCTCATATACAGGGAGTGCAGAATTATTAGGCAAATGAGTATTTTGACCACATCATCCTCTTTATGCATGTTGTCTTACTCCAAGCTGTATAGGCTCGAAAGCCTACTACCAATTAAGCATATTAGGTGATGTGCATCTCTGTAATGAGAAGGGGTGTGGTCTAATGACATCAACACCCTATATCAGGTGTGCATAATTATTAGGCAACTTCCTTTCCTTTGGCAAAATGGGTCAAAAGAAGGACTTGACAGGCTCAGAAAAGTCAAAAATAGTGAGATATCTTGCAGAGGGATGCAGCACTCTTAAAATTGCAAAGCTTCTGAAGCGTGATCATCGAACAATCAAGCGTTTCATTCAAAATAGTCAACAGGGTTGCAAGAAGCGTGTGTAAAAACCAAGGCGCAAAATAACTGCCCATGAACTGAGAAAAGTCAAGCGTGCAGCTGCCAAGATGCCACTTGCCACCAGTTTGGCCATATTTCAGAGCTGCAACATCACTGGAGTGCCCAAAAGCACAAGGTGTGCAATACTCAGAGACATGGCCAAGGTAAGAAAGGCTGAAAGACGACCACCACTGAACAAGACACACAAGCTGAAACGTCAAGACTGGGCCAAGAAATATCTCAAGACTGATTTTTCTAAGGTTTTATGGACTGATGAAATGAGAGTGAGTCTTGATGGGCCAGATGGATGGGCCCGTGGCTGGATTGGTAAAGGGCAGAGAGCTCCAGTCTGACTCAGACGCCAGCAAGGTGGAGGTGGAGTACTGGTTTGGGCTGGTATCATCAAATATGAGCTTGTGGGGCCTTTTCGGGTTGAGGATGGAGTCAAGCTCAACTCCCAGTCCTACTGCCAGTTTCTGGAAGACACCTTCTTCAAGCAGTGGTACAGGAAGAAGTCTGCATCCTTCAAGAAAAACATGATTTTCATGCAGGACAATGCTCCATCACACGCGTCCAAGTACTCCACAGCGTGGCTGGCAAGAAAGGGTATAAAAGAAGAAAATCTAATGACATGGCCTCCTTGTTCACCTGATCTGAACCCCATTGAGAACCTGTGGTCCATCATCAAATGTGAGATTTACAAGGAGGGAAAACAGTACACCTCTCTGAACAGTGTCTGGGAGGCTGTGGTTGCTGCTGCATGCAATGTTGATGGTGAACAGATCAAAACACTGACAGAATCCATGGATGGCAGGCTTTTGAGTGTCCTTGCAAAGAAATATTGGTCACTGATGTGTTTTTGTTTTGTTTTTGAATGTCAGAAATGTATATTTGTGAATGTTGAGATGTTATATTGGTTTCACTGGTAAAAATAAATAATTGAAATGGGTATAAATTTGTTTTTTGTTAAGTTGCCTAATAATTATGCACAGTAATAGTCACCTGCACACACAGATATCCCCCTAAAATAGCTAAAACTAAAAACAAACTAAAAACTACTTCCAAAAATATTCAGCTTTGATATTAATGAGTTTTTTGGGTTCATTGAGAACATGGTTGTTGTTCAATAATAAAATTAATCCTCACAAATACAACTTGCCTAATAATTCTGCACTCCCTGTATATTTTATAGCATACTGTCCCTTTAATGGCAGATACATCTGACCCTTTACATTCACTATAAACAATGATATTAATACAATTGCATAAATCATTTGAGATTACATTACAAATGTGCATCAAGATTTTGTAAGCTGTGAATAAAACTTAATACCAATGGTTCAGAACATACTGTCCCAGGAATACTGCAAGAAACATTGATCTGAATTTACGCACCTTTCAATGCTATTAAATAATCTTCCATGGGAATGTTTTTAAAACCAAGTCTACTGGTTCCAGGAAACACACATGCTGTGAGAAACTCCAAATTTCCCTGGGGAAATGCATGTATTTATTATACTTAAAATCTGAAAAATGAAAGAGCGAGTACTACACTCCCACACTGAAATTACATATTGCCTCTACAAAAACTGAATTGTAGTGATTAATACTTAAGGGAGTCCAGTGAGATGGTTTAAATCCTTATTACATGTTGTATATACTTTATAAATAAAAGTATATTAGCAAAATCTTACATGAGAGAAAATATATCTTTTTTCAATAATTGTATTAAATAAATAACTAAATAAATATGTAGTGACGTGAGGCAAGATTAGATCATGTTGTGCTGCATACTATTTATGGGTTTAAAGAAAATATTTTTTAGATTCCATGTTTTTTACTGACATTTACATGCTGAAGAGTATCATTTAGACATATGTTATCATTTCAGTATTGCAGCGCCATAGAAATCACTTTTAATCAATATTTCTTGAATTATTGTTATCTACAAATGTCATCCTTATTTCACTATTTATATATTTTTAATATAAGGATAATTCAGTTACCCATGTGAGATATCTAAGATTTTTACTTGAATGTTGAAAGAAACTTTATTCATGAGTTGGTGCCCACAGAGCTAGTAATGCAATGGTTGTGTAGGTAAAGACATTAGCAACAGGAAAACTGAGGTTCATATGCTATGTTATAGATTAATAGCTGGACCTAATATTGAATATTTTAGACAGTTCTGGAGACTTGGGGGCCAATATATCACATGTCAGGCAGACATGATCCTCCGTAGCGGATCATGTCCGCCCAACATCGATAAATTTCGACAGCACATGCTATCAGCATTTATCATTGCAAAAGCATTTTGGTGTGAAATGCTTGTGCAATGCCGCCATCTGCACATTCACGGCCAATCGGCCGCTAGCAGGGGGTGTCAATCATCCCGATCGTATCCGATCGGGATGATTGCTGTCCGCCACTTATGAGGTGGCAGATGAGTTAACTTTTGTTTTCCGACTAGTCTGAAGGCTCACGTGGAAACTGCTGCATTCGCAGCATGATAAATCGGCCCCCATATCTCAAGAAGGATATAAATAAATTAAAAACAAGAGAATTATTGTAATGGCACATGAAATAAGTAAGGCTTCATGGCCTTAATATGTATAGCTTAAAGCAGTGTTTCTCAACCGGTGGTCCTCAAGTACCCCCAACAGGCCATGTTTTTATTATAGCTGAACACAGGAGCACAGGTGAAAATAATCAATTGATCAGTAACCATGGCTACAAACCTGCTCTCACCTATCAGCTAATTATTTCACCAGTGCTCTAGTTCAGCTATAATGAAAACATGGCTTGTTGGGGTTACTTGAGGACCGCGGTTGAGAAACACTGGCTTAGAGGAGGTTATATGAAGTATATTTGGGCATTTAGTAAAGACTAGTCCTAAAGCCCGTGTACACGGGCCATTTTTTGCAGTACAGCGGTCCCACCTCTTGCTCTCTCTCTTTCTCCCCTCTCTTTTGCTCTCTCTTTCTCCCCTCTCTTTTGCTCTCTCTCTCTCCCCTCTCTTTTGCTCTCTCTCTCCCCTCTCTTTTGCTCTCTCTCTCCCCCCTCTCTTTTGCTCTCTCTCTCCCCCCTCTCTTTTGCTCTCTCTCTCCCTCTTTTGCTCTCTCTCTTCCCCCCTCTCGTTTGCTCTCTCTCTCCTTTTGTTTGCTCTCTCTCTCCTCTCGTTTGCTCTCTCTCCTCTCATTTGCTCTCTCTCTCTCTCCTCTCGTTTGCTCTCTCTCTCTCCTCTCATTTGCTCTCTCTCTCCTCTTTTGCTGTCTCTCTCCCTCTCTTTTGTGCACTCTCCCCCTCTCTTTTGCGCTCTCTCCCCCTCTCTTTTGTGCTCTCTCCCCCCTCTCTTGTGCTCTCTCCCCCCTCTCTTGTACTCTCTCCCCCCCTCTCTTTTGTGCTCTCTCCCCCTCTCTTTTGTGCTCTCTCCCCCTCTCTTTTGTGCTCTCTCCCCCCTCTCTTTTGTGCTCTCTCCCCCCTCTCTTTTGTGCTCTCTCCCCATCTCTTTTGTGCTCTCTCCCCCCTCTCTTTTGTGCTCTCTCCCCCTCTCTTTTGTGCTCTCTCCCCCCTCTCTTTTGTGCTCTCTCCCCCCTCTTTTTTGTGCTCTCTCCCCCCTCTCTTTTGTGCTCTCTCCCCCCTCTCTTTTGTGCTCTCTCCCCCCTCTCTTTTGTGCTCTCTCCCCCTCTCTTTTGTGCTCTCTCCCCCTCTCTTTTGTGCTCTCTCCCCCCTCTCTTTTGTGCTCTCTCCCCCCTCTCTTTTGTGCTCTCTCCCCTCTCTCTTTTTTGCTCTCTCTCCCTCTCTTTTGTGCTCTCTCCCCCTCTCTTTTGTGCTCTCTCCCCCCTTTCTTTTGTGCTCTCTCCCACCTCTCTTTTGTGCTCTCTCCCACCTCTCTTTTGTGCTCTCTCCCCCCTCTCTTTTGTGCTCTCTCCCCCTCTCTTTTGTGCTCTCTCCCCCTCTCTTTTGTGCTCTCTCCCCCTCTCTTTTGTGCTCTCTCCACCTCTCTTTTGTGCTCTCTCCACCCTCTCTTTTGTGCTCTCTCCCCCCTCTCTTTTGTGCTCTCTCCCCCCTCTCTTTTGTGCTCTCTCCCCCCTCTCTTTTGTGCTCTCTCCCCCCTTTCTTTTGTGCTCTCTCCCACCTCTCTTTTGTGCTCTCTCCCCCCTCTCTTTTGTGCTCTCTCCCCCCTCTCTTTTGTGCTCTCTCCCCCTCTCTTTTGTGCTCTCTCCCCCTCTCTTTTGTGCTCTCTCCCCCTCTCTTTTGTGCTCTCTCCCCCTCTCTTTTGTGCTCTCTCCACCTCTCTTTTGTGCTCTCTCCACCCTCTCTTTTGTGCTCTCTCCCCCCTCTCTTTTGTGCTCTTTCCCCCCTCTCTTTTGTGCTCTCTCCCCCCTCTCTTTTGTGCTCTCTCCCCCCTCTCTTTTGTGCTCTCTCCCCCCTCTCTTTTGTGCTCTCTCCCCCTCTCTTTTGTGCTCTCTCCCCCTCTCTTTTGTGCTCTCTCCCCCTCTCTTTTGTGCTCTCTCCCCCCTCTCTTTTGTGCTCTCTCCCCCCTCTCTTTTGTGCTCTCTCCCCTCTCTCTTTTTTGCTCTCTCTCCCTCTCTTTTGTGCTCTCTCCCCCTCTCTTTTGTGCTCTCTCCCCCCTTTCTTTTGTGCTCTCTCCCACCTCTCTTTTGTGCTCTCTCCCACCTCTCTTTTGTGCTCTCTCCCCCCTCTCTTTTGTGCTCTCTCCCCCCTCTCTTTTGTGCTCTCTCCCCCCTCTCTTTTGTGCTCTCTCCCCCTCTCTTTTGTGCTCTCTCCCCCTCTCTTTTGTGCTCTCTCCCCCTCTCTTTTGTGCTCTCTCCACCTCTCTTTTGTGCTCTCTCCACCCTCTCTTTTGTGCTCTCTCCCCCCTCTCTTTTGTGCTCTCTCCCCCCTCTCTTTTGTGCTCTCTCCCCCCTTTCTTTTGTGCTCTCTCCCACCTCTCTTTTGTGCTCTCTCCCACCTCTCTTTTGTGCTCTCTCCCCCCTCTCTTTTGTGCTCTCTCCCCCCTCTCTTTTGTGCTCTCTCCCCCTCTCTTTTGTGCTCTCTCCCCCTCTCTTTTGTGCTCTCTCCCCCTCTCTTTTGTGCTCTCTCCCCCTCTCTTTTGTGCTCTCTCCACCTCTCTTTTGTGCTCTCTCCACCCTCTCTTTTGTGCTCTCTCCCCCCTCTCTTTTGTGCTCTCTCCCCCCTCTCTTTTGTGCTCTCTCCCCCCTCTCTTTTGTGCTCTCTCCCCCCTCTCTTTTGGGCTCTCTCCCCCCTCTCTTTTGGGCTCTCTCCCCCCTCTCTTTTGCTGGCTCTCTCCCCCCTCTCTTTTGCTGGCTCTCTACCCCCTCTCTTTTGCTGGCTCTCTCCCCCCTCTCTTTTGCTGGCTCTCTCCCTCTCTTTATCCCCCCTCTTCTGCTGCTCTCTCTATCCCACCTTTTTAGAGCTCTCAGTCTCACTCACTGACTACAGTCGGCATCTGGCTGCACCTGGTCCCGCCCGCGTCACGCCCGGCCCCGCCCATGCCACGCCTGGCCATGACCACAGTGTACCCGTCCGGCCACGCCCACTCCACCACACGTGATGCCAGATGCCAGGAGGTGGTCAGTTGGAAGGCCAGGTGTGTTTGTCCTCACGTGCAGTCTCTACTGCGCATGACAGCTTCGGACAAACACACTTGGCCTTTTATTATATAGGATAAGGCTGAAAATATTTCTCACAAGAAGAGTAACAACAGAACAAGGGTCATGATCTCATGTTGGAAGATGTCAGGTTCAGGAGTAATTGTGGAATCTGTTCTATAGAAAGGGTAGCGGGTTTATGGAATAAATATAATATATATAGGTGATTAGGCTAAATAGTGAAAGGAAATAAAAGAGTACATGGGCTATGCAAAAGGATTAGCTGAGAATTAAATAGCCTTACACTTCAGAAAAACACTATTTGTAATGAGTCTTTTATATTTATTGCCATTACAATCTGTTTCATTGTTGATATTGTCAGTATATTTATGAAAATCTTAGTAGTGCTATGCAAATAATATATCAGCTTATGGCAGGGTTATGACACAATATAAACAATAATTTTCCTTAAAATTAGAAACCCTTAATAAACATGCATCTATTAGAAACAATAAAATTAATATAAATACCTGAACTCTTTTATTTAGTTAATATCCATGAACATTTTTGAAATATATTTGCAATAAAAGAAATATGAAATAAATGTATATGCGCTTGAAAACTATTTAAATATGCTATGCAAAGTTTATACACGCTTATCTTTAGAACCAACTTTATTTATAAATCTTTTAACATCCAAGCAATACAATTCTAAACTGTGCTCTTAAACAATAGGATAATATATATATTTTGCTATTAACTGCAATTTATTCCAATACAATATTGACTTAAAACACCAGAACTTTCATAGATAAATCACTTAGTCTACCAGATACAAATTTAAACAATACCTAGGCTTATAAAATATTAACTTGAAAAACACACTGCTTCTTTAAATCTTTTAACTGTACTTTAAACTGCAGTGACTTTAAAATATCACATGTAATTGGCAGCCCTTTTCTTATACTTTACCAAATAAACAGCAATCCAGTTTTCAATGTCTCTCAACAGGTCCAATTTCACCTCAGAAATTCAAAATTGGGGGTAATGCATATGGAGTCCAATAGTAGGTGTGTGCTTTAATAATAACCACGGCAGTTATTTCCTTCAGGGTCAGCCAACAACAACATTTTTAGTCTCTATGCTGGGGTTTAAATAATCTGATTTCACCCCTCCCCGTTTTTGATTGTTCTCAGTTATTGGTGAATATTGGAAACGCCCACGGCCTTGTCTTGGATTGGTTCTTTGCAACTGAACATGGATTGGTTTATTTGGTAAATGTGTTGTCAAGGAAATGCATTCTTTGCAACAACCAATCATCTCATGGCTGCAATTTCGCATCATAACACTAGGTGGCAGCAGGCATATAAACAAAACAAATTCACCTAATTCTAAACATTTTTAAACAACTTAATTACTTTTATAAAATGATTATTTAATCAGACCATAACTTTTTATAGCAATTGTTCATAATATTTGTTTTAGATAGGGTGGGGTTTTATGAATTTTCTGATCATTTTGATATGAAACATCAAATACATCTAACATTATATTAAAATAATTTACATTTCATTTATCCTAACAGAAAGTTTATATTTCATAGTCATATCACATCAAAGTAACTTCCATATCTTCATCTCACTATATTTTAAGAGATGTATTTAAACTTTATAAACATTTATTGCACATTCATATGATATGACTTATTTCATTTCATGCAGGCATTCCATCTCTTTCTAAGTGCATAGATTGATGCCCATGACCAATGGTTGTCTGCAATAAAAAGAGAAATAATTATTAGAAATGATCCAAGCATTCATATGTATTTGATGTAGTCATTACTCAACATAGCAATCATTCATTTAATATGAAATGTCTCAGTCCTATATATATACATACCTGGGTTATTTGAATTTTTCCAAACACATATGAAACTAGTGTTGTTCCCTTTGCAAAAATGTATTTATTTTTATTTAAAATCTAAGTACAGTTGCTTTGAAATCATAATGTAAGCCATGTGCTTTCTCTGTGTTATCTTAACCCAGAAGCAATGTCTGTGTCACGTGTATTCTGGTGTTATCAGCCACACAGCCTGAGTCATTTAACAGGCAGCTGTCAATTTTCAGCTCCTTGCTAAATTATACAATTGCATAATTTAGCATATTGAGTGTGTGAGATCTCCCAGAAACAATCCTTTGTTCTACAAACAGTGTGCACATCCACAGACTTACCAAATAAAGACAAATATACTTCTATATATTATTTAATAATATTTAAAATACCTTGACAATATTGTCAGCATCTATAATACAAATAAGGAATTTGAAAATATAATGATAAAAGTCTGACCTAAAGTTCTGTAAAATAGATAATGGAGTGGACTAAAGTACTACAACAAAGTGATAGAAAACATAAAAATAATGTGACCCAGACAAACATTACCTTTTTCAATGTTTAAACTTGAAAGCCTCATCTTTCATCTCTTTAGTATCATCATAGTAGTTACTGTAGAGGAAATGGTGTTCAAAACCTCCTTAGACCACTGGTTTCCAAACTTGTCTTCAGGCCTCCCCAACAGGCCAGGTTTTCAGGATTTCCTTGGATGAGAGCAAGTAAAATAACCATGTTTACTAATCATCTGATTATTTCACTTGTGCTCCAGTTCAGAAAGTCTCAAAATCTGGCCTGTTAGGGAGGCCTGAGAACAGGTTTGAAAACCAGTGCCTTAGACATAGTTGTTCAGCATTTCATTTTTACTTAAAGTGACACTAAACCCTAAATACATTTCATGCACCTCTCTTTAATTATAGGTGCTGCCATGTTGGAACCTAGGTTACCCTGAAAGTATCAGAATCAGAGTTGCTGTACATGTGCAAACATATCAACACTGGAAATCAATGAGACTTAGATTTTAACCTGGTGGAACCCATGACTAGAGGGAGGTGGAAAATAACCTCAATAAAATAATGATAAAATGTATTTAGTTTAGTCCCTATAGCATTTTACAATATGAACATAGTGTATAGGGAATTCAATGATACTCCACAGAATATTTGATTAGTGTATTGACCAATTTGGAAATTAATTTAAGTGGAATCCTTTAGAAAAGCTTGTGAAATGATTGATCTACAAAAAATGATGACAGAATTGCAAATTTTGTAGAAAAAAAAGTCAGATAACATTTTCTAAAGGACTGTGACCTGTTGCTAAGTCAATATTAGCCATATTTATTGAGGTATAGCATGTTTTTCATTATTGCTTTGATGAAAAATGTTCTTATACTATTCATACTACAGTCCTCTTTAGCTGATGACAATCCAAATGCTTGATACTTAAAGGGACAGTCAAGTAAAAACTTTCATTATTTAAATAGGGCATGTAATTTTAAACAACTTTCCAATTTACTTTTATTACCAATTTTGCTTTGTTCACTTGGTATTCTTAGTTGAAAGCTAAATCTAGGAGGTATATGTGCTAATTTCTTAGACCTTGAAGGCCACCTCTAATCTGAATGCATTTTGACAGTTTTTCACCACTAAAGGGCATTAGTTCATGTATTTCATATATATAACATTGAGCTCAGGCACGTGAAGCTCCTAAGAGCAAGCACTGATTGGCTAAAAATGCAAGTCTATCAAAAGAACTAAAATAAGGGGGCAGTTTGCAGAGCCATAGATACAAGGTAATCACAGAGATAAAAAGTATATTATTATAACTGTGTTGTTTATGCAACATTGGAGAATGGGTAATAAAGGGATTATCTACCTTTTTAAACAACAAAAATTCTAGTGTTTACTGTCCCTTTAATGGTACATTTATGGGGCCATTTTTCATTTATCAAATTCCACAGCTAAAAGGACTTGATAATCCCCAAGAAAACAGTTTTTGATTTATTACAGAGTACCCCAAAAATGTTTCAAATGTAACATTGATTTTGCATATGGGCAAGACATGCTGAAATGACGCCTCTATATTGGAAGACATAAGGAAGCAACATTGCCAAGTAGATTGACAATACCTGTCAATTAAAATTAAAAATAATAATCACTTTTACACTAATAAAAATTGGCTAAACGATAACCCCAAAAACACACATTCTCACTATTCCAAAAACATCCTTGTTTAAATCTCTTAAAAAGACATACACACATCGCTCTGGCTGGAACACAATATGTTATTTCTACACGTCACCTTTTAGCACCTAGACACCATTAAGAGGGATCAATCAACATACAGGAACCTGTGCTAAAAATTGCTAAACCCTCTTAATTGCCATTTTGTTTGACATTAATCCTGCACATTTGTTTTTTTGAAAACGAATTTGGGAGATTAACGAGAGATTTTTTGTTATTTTCTGGTGGTCAAGATTTTGCGTTTCAGTGGTACTAACAGCAGAAGCATTTTTAGATTGTGATTACTAAAAAAATCATTATAATTCTGTTCAAAGTTCAGAATTTCTTATCTACCAAAAATAATTGCAAAATTGTGACCTACCCCTTTTTAGTTTAATGTTAATTACAAAATGTTATTTCCTGAAAAGGCGATTGTAATAATGCATAATTTGGGTAATAAAAGCCGGCACTAAAGGCCAAACATGAGATTCTGATAATGTTTAAGATACCAAAAATGGAATTTACAGATTACTCGCCTAGTCTCTTACTTTTTCTTCATTTATGTCATTTATCTCACTATACTAAGATTATTTTGCATAAAGATGGTGTACATCAGATGGAAAGCCATGGGCAGGTCCCTACAACTTTATAGTTGTATTTGTTGGGTAGCGTTTATTGATTGGTGGCTACATTTAGCCACCAATCAGCAAGCGCTACCCAGGTTCTGAATAAAAAAATGTGCAGGTTCCTAAGCTTAGATTACTGCTTTTCAAATAAAGATAGCAAGAGAACAAAGAAATGAGATAATAGAAAGTTGCTTAAAATTGCATGTTCTATTTGAATCATTAAAGAAAAAATGTGGGTTTAGTATCTAAATAACAAAGAATGAGAACAAAGCAAATTTGACAATATAAGTAAATTGGAAACTTTTTTGTTAAAATAGTATGCTCTGTCTCAATTATAAAAGAAAAAAATTGGGGTTTCATTGCCCTTTAAGAACTGGAAGCAATTAAACTCAAAGACAGGCAGGATTAGCAGACAGAATATCTAAGCAGGCCCTAAATACGACCTAGAGAATGGAGGTTCAGTTTTGTAAAACTTATTTAGAGGTCAGTCAGTACTAAAACTGAGATATAGATGTGTTTAAAAAAATATACGCCTAGATTACGAGTTTTGCGTTAGAAGGGGTGCGTTAGTTACGCGTCTTTTATTTCCTTAGCGCACTTTTCTTAATGTAGGTATTACGAGTCTCAAAACAACCTCCTAACGCGTCTTGGTAACACGACTACCGCGTTTATTTTATACGTGTAATCACGCCCGCATTAAACATTCTCCCATAGAGATCAATGAGAAATCAAAGAAGCACGCATTTTTCAGCTAACACTCGATCTCGCGAGAAATATGCACTGCTCTGTCATATTACGTATACCACATAATGCACAACAAAAACACACAGCAAATGTACTAACAATCACGCAACATAGCACATACACATTACACATTCACAATCGGAAATAAATAAATAAAAAAAAATGACACTAAACGAGGAATACAGATATACCTTACGATCCTGCAACACGGAACAAAACAACACGAAAAAACAATTGCACACTCATACACAAACAAAACATTTGCATTCCACATTAAGGAATATTAGTACAAACATTTACAACACTTCACAAATACGACACAATCGCAAATCAACATTAATATTTACACATAATACTTTTGAACAATGTTATGCAAAACGATTACTATGATATCATCGCATTCTACACATTCCACAAATACTAACTCAATATGAGCATGCGCAAATTCACACAACTAAGACACATTGCACACATACTAATTACTAACAAAGCAGATCTGAACAGAATTTACAAGGCAAACCGGTACATCATTAAACATTTACATAGGGTATATAAGCAGGCTACAAGCATGGCTTCTTTGACTGTATTGCTGGAGGGTTTTTGGAGATTAGAGAGATTTAGTGCGTTATTGTGAGAGTTAGTGTTAGTGTGAGTTAGTGTTATTGTAAGAGAGTGAGTTAGTGTTATTGTGAGAGTTAGTAGTAGTGTGAGAGAGTGAGTTAGTGGTAGTGTGAAAGAGTGAGTTAGTGGTAGTGTGAGATAGTGAGTTAGTGGTAGTGTGAGATAGTGAGTTAGTGGTAGTGTGAGATAGTGAGTTAGTGGTAGTGTGAGATAGTGAGTTAGTGGTAGTGTGAGATAGTGAGAGAGCGGTAGTGAGCCAGAGTTGGTTTGGGTGAGTGTGCAAGTGGTTTTTCTGTATACTTAACACATTTACATGCAAACACATTCAATACATACATACACTTATCAATAACAACACATACACTCCATACCCCATCTTCTCTCATACTACACTCCATACCCCATTCCCTTTCATCTCATACCCCATTCCCTTTCATCCCATACCTCATTCCCTGTAAACCCATACCCCATTCCCTGTAAGCCCATACCCATCCATAGGTAGATTTTGTTTACATATCCTCATTTTAGTCTTCTTATACATTTTGTTTGGTTAAATACTCCTTACCCTCTTTTATTTATATCCCTTTCACACTTTGAGCACTTTATATTTTTTGCTATTTATTTATTTTGACCCCCTTTCATTTGGGCACATTCACTTTTGTTTGGAGTATGTTGGGAGGGGGGATAGGGGGCAGATTAGTCTGGAACTATTATGGATTCAGTTCAGGGAAGAGGTTATAGAGGAGGTCAGGCAGGAGCTTAGTCAGAGGGGGAGAGGGAGAGGAAGAGGAAGTGGAACAGGACAGAAAGGGGGGGAGGAAGGGAGGAGGAAGCGGTGGGTGGACCCGGTCACTTTGTTCAAGATGAACAAGTGGCTGGGCCCAGTGGCGGGCAGCGTAGAGCTTCACAGTCCAGGAAACAGAGGACATCATCACAGGGAAAACCAAGCTGACTAGGAGAAGGAGGCCCTCGTAGAGGCTTATATGGACAGGGCTAGGAGACTGCAGGCTCAGAAGGCCACCCCTAGGGAGAAGAGGAAGATATGGTTGGAGATCAGGGATGCAGTTAATGCAGTGGGGGCATGTAACAGGGATGTGAGTCGATAAAGCATCACTACCGGGACTGCAAAATGGAACTCAAAAGAAAGATCTCCAGGGAGTACCAATACACAACAGGGACCGGTGGTGGCCCTGAAATAATGCCCGGTGCTGGCCCTGAAATAATGGTGGAGTATTCCCAATGGGAGGATATTTTGCGTCCCAGCATCTCCGAGGTGGTCATAGTCGGGATCGGAGGAGTCAATACCGGGAACCTGCCATTCTCATCTGATGGTAAGCTCATTTAATAATCTCTTTACATCAAAAATAAAGAATGTATTTAAGGATATCATTAACGCAATTACGATTTTTGACATATTATTACATAAACGCATTTACAATTACCTTGCGATTACATTAGTATCTAGGCTACAGATTAGGTGTGCATTTAAACAGACTGAAAACAAATGCAAAAACACATTCAGATTGACCAGATATTTTGAAAATGCGGAAATCGTATTGATTGTTATATTTCAAAGTGGATTAATGAGGCTGCATTTGTAATTCTATTGTAAGCAAAAGCATTTACATCTTTATTTGGAACTATGCTAATATATAGAATTCTTTCTTATTACAATATACAGAGTCTGGGGAGGAGGCAGCACAGCAACTACAGGCTCCTCCTTCACCCAGGTATGAGAGTGGTGGAGATGACTGGCCACCTTTGGGAAACATGGAAGACATCCCTCTATCCCCATCCTCTGAAGAAGCCCCCACTGCAGAAGAGATCTCTGCAGCAGCCCCTCTTGCACCAGCAGCCCCTCCTGCCCAAGAACCCCGCCGTGCAGCAGCATTCCGCTGTGCAGCAGCAGCCCCTCAGGAGGAGATAGCAGAGCTGCAGATCTTATACGATTTTCAAGAACAGATGCGTGCCTCCCAGAGAGAAAATGTGGAAAGCAAAACCCAGCAGACAGAAGAAATTCATGCCATTCGACAAGGCCAAACAGAGCTTATACAAGGCCAAAGAGAGATAATCCAGGACAAAGAGAGATTATCCAAGGACAAAGTGAGATCTTACATACTCTCAGAGATATATTACAGGTTCTCCGGGAGGCGCATAATGCACCATCTGCTGCTGGGCCATCTGATCCTGGTACTCCTCAATCTCCTCCTCAGCCGGGTCATCCCAGTACTCCTCCTTCCCCTCTTCCCAAAACATCTCCGATGAGAACTCATCGGAGGGGGCAGTTGCCCCCCCCAGAGCCTCAGGTTCGTGGGAAGAGGGGAAGGAAGAGGAAGTAAGTATTTTTATATATATTTAGTTATATAATGTGTAATGGATAGGTATGTGATGATGTGGTCTTCTTACACTTGTGGACCACACTCTGTATATAATCTGCTTCTATGGGACCGGGTCCATGGAGGCAGATTGTTTGCAGAGTGTGGTTTACAAGTGTTTGGACACCACATCATCACATACCTATCCTTGTTCATTACATTGATTGGTTTCTGTGATGTGATGTCCAAACTGTTTCCCTAATCTCAAACAAAATGACCATTACAATTATGCCATGAATGCCAACAACACAGCTTAAAGGAACAGTCAGAACATTTTTGTTGTTTACAAAGAAAACACTTTATTACGCATTATCAAGTTTGGAAAAACAACACTTAGAGAAATACACCTTTTACTTCTGTGATTAACCTTGTATCTATGCCTCTGAAAAATTACCACTTATTTATGTTCTTTTGACAGACCGCCATTTCAGCCAATCACTGATCAATCCAGGGTAGCTATACTGCATGAGCTCAATGTTTTCTATATGAAAATGCAAAAAAAATGCCCTCTAGTGGTCAAAATGCATTCAGATTAGATGCACTCTTCAAGCTCTAAAAAATGAGCAGATGAACCTCTTAGGTTTAGCTATCAATTAAGAGTAACAAGAAAACTAAGATGAATTGGTGATAAACGTTTGAGATATTTTTTTATTAAAAATTGCATTTGTGGACATTAAAATCATTACTGTTTTTCTTGACTTGACTGTCCCTTTAAACAAGAACATATGCTAACATATACTAATCCTTAGGGATTGTTGGTATATCTACATGTACTTGTTCAAACAAAAAAATATTGGAATAGGATACTAAGCCTGTATGCCATATTTCTATTGACGTGTTAAATAAAGTCTATTTTCTTAAAGAGACATTAATGTGTTTGAATTATTTAAGAAAGACATTTCATTTAAACATAAGCAAAACTAGACATTGATTATAAAAAAGGACTATATATAGATAGAAAAAACATATATGTGTTTAAAAAAATTGTGTATAATGTCCCTTTAATAAAAAATACCAAGACATAACATCTACAATAAGTAGGCATCTCATATATTTATCATATGATAAAGGTCAATGCATATTGATTACTTGATTCAAATACAATAGCGCATCTTTAGGAATTAGATATGGAGAAAATTAAAAACAACAGAGTCATTATTTATAAAAAGGGAAATATTGTTGACAAACATATTAAACAAGATGGCAGGGGCATATTAAGGCATAGGCCAATGAGGCCGGTGCCTAGAGCAACAGATTTTTAAGGGGCAGCAGAATTTTGAGTCCCTAGGGCCACTCTACTGAACTCAGGGCCGGGTGGCTAAATCAATCAATTAAAAATGACTTAAATGGCTGGCCCAGCAATTGCTATCCTATGGGATTGTATGTGGGTGCGCATGACGTGGTGACAGTGGAGGTGGAGCTCACTTGCGCAGCCTGGCCTGGACTGAGAGGGAATGCAGTATTCTTCCTGGCTCCACAACGTGATTGAGACTCACACAGACTACACAGTGCAGTGTGCACTACACCGTGACCACTGTGAAACAGCATATGCCTTTCTCCCTTCAATACATCTTCATTAGGCATTAAAATACTTAAATGGATTAGTCACTAAATACTTGTACATTTAATGTTTGTCTATCTGTCATACATGCAAAGAATAAGTATTTATTGCTGAATCTATACAACTATGTGACTTAAAACACAACTGAAAATATGTTGTATGCATTTAATACATTCAGAAACAATACAAGTATATACTTTATTATGATTGTATCATGTGACTTTATCCCCTAGGATACAATTCCTAAACCTATCATAACTACTGTTGTATTTTTAAGTACTTTTAAAGGCCAGTTTGAATATTCATTACATATTTATCCAAGCAGATATATTGCTTAAATAACTGTCAATAACCAAAGAAGATGTTTAAGGTTAAACAACTACCTACTGACAAACTATCATACAGTGAAGGATATTTTTTTCTGATATAAACACTGTAATCATCTGACTTGCAAAATAATGTCTTAATATAAATATATATATATGTGTGTGTGTGTGTGTGTGTGTGTGTGTGTGTGTGTGTGTGTGTGTGTGTGTGTGACCAGAGTGATTGCAAGCCCTGATGAACATCTACTGAAAAATATATATTTTTAATTTTTTTACACCCTGCCCCAAAAATATTATGTCTAAAAAAAAAGGCCTTAAACCTGGGGTGGGGTTGGGGGGCAGCAGAATTTTGAGTGCCTAGGGCAGCACAAAACCTAAATACGCCCCTGCAAGATGGACTATATTCATGGATTTGCACTTGCCTCAAAATATCTTATGCAGGAAAACATATTGCTTTCATTTGTTTACTCAACGAGACAGCCATCAAGAGATTTTTGTGTTCTTTATCATCTACGGTTCAACAATGTACATGATTGACACAATCCATACTCGCCATGGTTTTAAACTTGTCTTCTCATTCACAAACGTGGGTTACGTGCAAATTCAAATATTGCGGGACTACGTAATCCAATCAGATGGATTTTACACCTTGGCATGTGACATCTTAATTAACATGGCGCATCGATGATTGCGTAAAAACTGCATCCAATCAAAGGAGCATCCTTGATCGCGTAAAAATGCCATCCAATCTATGGCGCATCCTTGATTGCGTAAAAACGTGAGCCAATCAATGGCGCATTCTTGATCGCGTAAAAGCGACAGCCAATACAAGGACTCATTTGACAGCTTGGCATGTGACGTCTTAAGCAACATGGCGCATCCTTGATCGCGTAAAAACGTCAGCCAATACAAGGACTCATTTGACAGCTTGGCATGTCAATAAGAAAAGTATTTATATTTTATAAACTAGTATGTGCTATATTGGTAGCTAGGAATGTCCCACTAGATAATGTAATACTGTGATATATAAAATAGAATCCATTGTTGAAACTAAGGATATATTTAATTAGAAGCAGAGGATTATTAACTGTTTAGCAAGCAGCAGGGTTTAAATAGACCTGAAAACAACATTTTATGTTACACAATTATGTAGGACATTGCAATTTGAAATAGATTTTAACATTGAATTTTAAATAATGCTAGGAGATACATTATGAAAATAGGAATTGTTTATACATTATATATATATATTTATACATTATATGTTACCTATAGCTACGGTATCCATCTTTACCATTTAAAAAGGGACACATGAGAAATACATATGTCAGTGATGTTTTCTTATATGTTAAGATTTATTTGGAATAACAATAATGACACATTGATCAAACGTGTCACTTATTCAAGTTGAAATATGGTCAGCCTACCTATAGCAATATATTGTAGGATAATTAAAGAGAAAAAAGAATAAGAGAAAGATATTAATCATCTAAAATATGCATTACACACAGTGATTGATTTTGGTACACTTCTACAATAAGATATAAGTGAAATTGGAATACATGTGCTGTCAACATTCAAATAAGAGTCTGTTTTTATAAATATTATATGTCCATGTTGATGTAAAAAGGACACAAATACAGCATCACTTAAAGGGACATGAAATACAAACAATTAAGTTTCAGGATTCACAGAGAGGATACTATTTACATCAAATTTAAAATTTACATAGATTATCTCATTATATCAATCCTTGGATCATTTGTTAAAGGTGCATAAATTCCGAATAGTTTAGAAATGAACACATGGAAGTGCAAAAAAAATAAAAAAATATATATTTATATACAACCAGCAATATATATAGAGAACTTCAGTCATATGCTAATCATAATCTTGCAAAGATAAACCTTTATGAAAAGTATATCAAGAAAATGTCTCAAATTCAATTTGAGATGTAAATATTAAATTTATTGACAATTGTATTATATTTATGAATCATGAAAGACCATTATTTTGTTTCATGTCCCTTTAGGGATTAACCACATAAACTATATATTTCAATCAATGACATGAATAAAGAGGACAAATAATATTGGAAGCACATGTATTTTATTATTATGTCATAAAACATAAAGAAATAATATAACGTTACAAAAAACCATATTGAAAAATCTGCCCCATTGGAGCATTTTGACAAGGTAAAAGAGTGCATCACAGTCCTTGGAGGGAGTTGACCAGGGCCAACACAGCCCCATTGGAGCCATTTGACAAGGTAAAAGAGTGCATCACAGTCCTTGGAGGGAGTGGACAAGGGCCAACACAGCCCCATTTGAGCCATTTGACCAGGTAAAAGAGTGCATCACAGTCCTTGGAGGGAGTTGACAAGGGCCAACACAGCCCCATTGGAGCCATTTGACAAGGTAAAAGAGTGCATCACAGTCCTTGGAGTGAGTTGACAAGGGCCAACACAGCCCCATTGGAGCCATTTGACCAGGTAAAAGAGTGCATCACAGTCCTTGGAGGGAATTGACAAGGGCCAACACAGCCCCATTGGAGCCATTTGACAAGGTAAAAGAGTGCATCACAGTCCTTGGAGGGAGTTGACAAGGGCCAACACAGCCCCACTGGAGCCATTTGACACGGTAAAAGAGTGCATCACAGTCCTTGGAGGGAGTTGACAAGGGCTAACACAGCCCCATTGGAGCCATTTGACAAGGTAAAAGAGTGCATCACAGTCCTTGGAGGGTCCTTGGAGGGCGTTGACAAGGGCCAACACAGCCCCATTGGAGTCATTTGACAAGGTAAAAGAGTGCATCACAGTCCTTGGAGGGAGTTGACAAGGGCCAACACAGCCCCATTGGAGCCATTTGACCAGGTAAAAGAGTGCATCACATTCCTTGGAGGGAGTTGACAAGGGCCAATACAGCCCCATTGGAGCCATTTGACAAGGTAAAAGAGTGCAACAGGCACAACAAAAAAACAAGAAAGGCCAAATGGCAACAACAACTTTAACAAAGGTAACATGTGGACGGAAGATTCGTATATGCGCCCACGGAGCATCTCCGGATCCTCCACTTATGGGTCATCAGCATCACCCTCATTGTCCTGTGCATGTCCAGCTCCAGATTCAAGCATTGACTCTACACGCATCATACGTCGTAGAGTCAAACGCTCAACCTGTAGCTTGGCATGCATAGAAAAGACTGTTCCTCAGCACGGCCTGCTCTATACGCGCTAGAGACTCTAGCGTCAGCCATGCTGAGTCACAACCTAAAATAAAGCAAATAAAGAATATTAATGATAATTACAGAACATAATAAAAAGAGAGCAAAGATACATTGTAATAATAAAGACAAATCATTATTATAATTAAATATTCTATCTCGAAGATTTACACATTAAATATGTTCTTCAGACATAAACCATTAAAGGGACAGTTTACTCAAACATGTTCTCCCCTTTAATTGGTTCACAATGATCCACTTTACCAGCTTGAGTGTATTAAATTGTTTAAAAGTATTTCCATTGTCCTTACATTGGCATTTGAAATAGTTTAGTTAGCCTGTGGTATCATCACCTATCCTTAAACCTTTTGGCCTTGAGGCCAAGCTGTGTAAACACAGCAAGCAGAAGAAATTACACTCTCAGTGGGTTATAGAAGAGATAAGGTAAGAAAAAGTTATTTTTCTATTGTTCTATCCAAGTAGTGGTGATTGTTATATGGAGTGATATGAGATAAAATATGTTATAATGTGGATTTAGAATGATACTTACATCTGTGACTGGGAAGGACAATCCGACACCCAGGACAATGAAGGTGGGGACTGGGGGAAAGGATGGGATTGGGCTGGGGAGGTAAGGGGGAGGGCTGGGATTGGGCTGTGGAGGAAAGGCGGGAGGGCTGGGATTGGGCTGGGGAGGGAAGGTGGGAGGGATGGGTTTGGGCTGGGGAGGGAAGGGAAAAGGGATGGGCTGCCGCTCTGGGTTAGCCCGTACAGCTGTTAAATCAGGGGCCTGGTGAGTTGGGGGCTGGTCAGGTGGGGGAGCTGTATGGGCCAAAATACGGGGAGAGCAGCGGGGGGGGGGAAGGGGCATTTTTTGGGAGGGATAGGACAGGAGGAATGGGAAGGTCCAGGAGGGGCTTCTACATGGGGAGGGGCTTCTACCTGGGGAGGGTCGGGAAGCTGATGCCCAGAAGAGGAAGGTCCATCTGAAATATATAATAATAATATATTAACATCTCATACATCATGAAATCAAATCAAGGCATTTAAACATGATTATGTTTTATTTATACTTAGAAGTGGTTTTGAATTTATAAACAATGATGACATAAGGATATGGTCTGCATATAGGCACTCAGATGAATAGCAATGACTGTCTGTACAATCAGAAGATGATTATTTTGGTTTTGCATGGAATATGCATGTGACATCATGATGTCATTAATGACAAATCATACATAAATGAAAGAAAAATACAAACATATGTTCATGCTGCATGATATAGAAAGGGGGCAGTAGTGTTTTCTAAAAATAATGGAATAATGATTTTTAAAGTGCCAAAGCTGTAGACTTTGATTTTCTTCCAGAGAATGTTTTAAAACAATAATACATGTTCGATACATGTTATATATATTTGACATACCATCAGACTCCAAGGGAGCCACTTCCTCCTCCGTCTCACATGTTACATCAATCTCTGTAAAACATAACATGTTGTGTACAAGTTAAAATCAGATATAACATATGTTACTGTTGCTCAAGGACACACATCAATGTTGCATTAAAGATATACTGAGCCAAAGTTATGAATTACATCATTTTGATGGAGCATACAAATGACATTAGCTTTGTTATTCTCAATGAGTAATAATTACATTTTAGTGTCTGTATTTTTACAATTATCTCAAAAGCAGAGTACATGGAACATTTAAGAGTTCTCATGTGTGTATCACTTGATGATTGTTGTCTAAATGTATAATAAAAAGAAACATATGCTATTCATGTTCTGAAGAACAAAGATGTAGACTAAGAAACTTTGAGATCTTAATCTTTCCAGATTAAAAATAAACAGATATATAATCAGAGGAGTAAATTATCTGTTTTATTCAAATGAAATGCTTCATCAGAATCATGATCATAATATTTATTACAAATACACCTTCAATTACATATGCATGAGTCAATGGACTTACCCAAAGCCTGCAAAGGCAGCTCATCATTGATGCTGGATCCCTCTGGGCTCTCCACAACAACTACATCTATTAATGATATAGATATATATTAGTGAACACAGTTTGGACATCACTAAATCCCATCAGTATCGAATTTTCAAAATAATATACTTAGAAATGTGAAGAATAGACCACTAATATGAACAATAAATGCATAAGTTAATCAAGGTGATAATAAAGAAAATGATGTTTTTAACATATGTTTAATTTCTTACTAAATTAGACAGACTATTCATCTCATATGATTCTATTGCATATCTAAATATACCTATTGATCATTGTTTTTTCAATAATACACACAAACAACACTTTGAATAACAACTGGTGAAAAATCAAACCAAAGCCATGAGGTACATAGATCTGTTTGTGCAATGTACATTCATTTTTTTTAGGACACAACACATATTGATCACAATGCAAAACTGAAGTTATTATGAAAAATATATCATCATGGTGCTGTTAGAGTATGCTTATATCTATAAAGTAAGTCCAAGAGTGAATATGTGATTTAGATATCAATATTGTTTCATCAAAACAATGTAAGGATGATTGAATATATAGATTCTTAAAGGGACACTGACCACAAATATTTAATTAATTGATTCAAATAGAACATTACATTTTAAGGAATTTTTACATTTACTCCTATTATAGATTTGTCTGCGTTCTTTTGCTTTATTGTTTTGTAAAAAAAAATGCAGCTAAGCAATATTTTGGTTCTGAAAATATTGGTCGTTGAATGTATCCACCAATCAGCAAGAACAAGCCAGGAAGTTTCGAAAAAATGGACCTGAATCTAAACTTACATTCTTGCTTTTCAAATAAAGATACTAAGAGCATACTGAAAATATGATTATAGGAGTAAATGATAAAGTTTATTAATATTGCATTCTCTATCTAAATGACAACAGAAATAATTTCTGTTCATTGTACCTTTAATATTAAAATATCTTTATTTGACAATGTTGCTGTTAATGACTTTTCAAGTCCATATGTTGATGTAATGAATAGGATGGAGCATGCAATTACAAACAATTATGTAATTTAAGGATATCATCAAGCTTCTTTAATTATCCTTCTCTCTTAAAGGGACATGAAGTTAAAAATGTCTAATTGTATTATTTTTTCATTTTCAAATCCAGCCTGGGATTTAAAAAAGCTTTCAAAGAGACTTATTTTTGGCTATTTTGCTTCATTGTGTTATAATCTTTTTTAAAAGGAGCAACTATGTACTACTGTTATCTGAACACATGAGTTGAACCAATCAAAATAGGCAATTTTTGGCATCAAACAATCAGCCGGTTACTCCCAGTAATGCATTGCTGATCCTGAGCCAACCTAGATATGATTTTCTATTAAGGATAACAATAGACTGGAGCAATTTAGATAATCAAATACAAATTGAAATTATTTTGAAATCACGTGTCTAAATCCTAAAAGTTAAATGTTTGTTTTCATGTCCCTTTAATGATAAGAATAAACAAAAAAACATATGAAATTTATATTTTTAGAATCAGCACTTTTTCAAAAATGTGTTAGTGTTGTCTAAATGTATCCAAAAAATCGCAAGAACTACACAGGGGCAAAATATAAAATGGGCAGGAACTAAGCTTACATTAAAATGAAGATATCAAGAATAGAAGGGATATCTTCAAATACTCATAATTTTAGATTCGTATTACAATGTAATCCCAACTTTGATTTGTGATTCTTATTTTAAAATAACCAGAAAAGATAATTAGAGTATCCATATAAATATCGATCAATGTGAATGTATTATGTAATGTTATGTCCAGGTTTGTAAGACAAAGGTAAATTAATATGAGACATACCATGCTGTGATGAATTCTGGCTTGAGGTTCCAGCACCAACATCAGGATCTGTAAAATATTCAATGAGGATTGGATATCATTAATACAAATCAGGTCATGGAGACAAACAATCTAATTTTTCAATTCTTATTGACAAAGTACAAATCTATTTGTATTCACATGAGTTCATTGTTTCCTCAATTAATGTCTAAATAAAGAGATCCTGCATTCTTATTTTCAATATTTTATGTTGTTGACTGTAGCTTTAATTCATTTTGTGTCTTCTTGCATTCTCAACAATTGATAGAGATAGTTCATTGTTTATTTTGATCTTGCTAGTATAGCTTTTATAATGTAGAAGATTGTAAATAAGGATACTGTATTCTTCCCATATATACTAATTAACATATACATTTGACCAAGATGTCTAAAGCGATGCCAGTTACAGCAAACACATGTTCACGTGTGTGCGCAATTCTATCTTTCATGATCATTGCGCAATGATTCCAAGTGGAATTGTGCATCCGTGATTTGACCAACATGTCTAAAGCGATGCCAGTTACAGCAAACACATGTTCAAGTGTGTGCGCAATTCTATCTTTCGTGATCATTGCGCAATGATTCCAAACGGAATTGCGCATCCGTGATTCAGAATTGTTTTGGATATAGTAATGTGATGAGTATCATTTATAAAGACTTCAAATATATTTGCAATTGGGTGTATTACGAGATTCAAATTGTATATTTGTTAATATTGAACAATAACAAATAATATTTCTAACTGGGTTATGATTCGATAGTCAATGTATGAAATGGCGGATGATAGGGATTTCACATATCTGAACATCATATGTAGCGTATGTTGTGAGATCTATATAGGTTGAATATATGACTATATACACATTTCTTAAAAAGTCTACTCAAATATTAAAATATTATATGAAGTTGGATATTTACCTGGTTCAGATTCTCTGTCCTCTTCTCCCAGGCCACCAGACGGAGAAGCAGCTGCACTGGCCTCCGGGTCAGGACTTTCTGATCCAGCAGCTGAGAAGGAAGAAGAGGCAGAGGAGCTAGAGGATCACAGATTGAGGAGGTCACATAAAGTCACCTCATAAGGGAGTAGGTATAGTTTCCGTTGGGGCTTAGTTTTTTTCCCATCCCTCTTACGGACTTTTACCCACTCCCTTATGAGGTCGACTTTTTTGTGCAGACGCAACCTCATATCTCCGAACCTCCGCATGATTTGATCCTGGCTCCTCTGGACGCCCAACACCAAATTAACATCATTGGTGATAGACGCCCAGAGGGCCTTCTTAATACTCTGCTTTGTCGACCTCTTCTTGTTCCCAAACAGCTGCGGATAGAAGTCCTGGATGGTGTTGACCAGTGCTGCACTCTCCGGCTTGGTGAACCTGGGAGGCGTCATGCCTGCTAGTCCTAACAAATATATATATATATATATATATATATATATATATATATATATATATATATATATATACAGTATATATATATATATATATATATATATATATATATATATATATATATATATATACAGTATATATATATATATATATATATATATATATATATATACAGTATATATAATCCATATATAAACTGCTAGCAGGCATTAGAGAACTGACAAAAATGGCAACGTGTAATGGACTTTTATATGGTGAAGTAAACATGAGATGCACCATGGGACATGGTATCTGTACATCTGATTGGATAAAATATTGAAATTTTGTTATCATGTCTGTGAGACCATACTGACTCAAGTTATGTTTGTGTGATGAACTCTGATTTGTTGTTCCTTAATGTTTCTTAGTAACTTCCATACACATACCTCCTGGGGGTGATGTTACTACATTTTTCATGTAGACTTATTTGTAACTCATGGGACTGTTATGCGGATATGTGTGACACAGATGTAATATCCGTGATCCATTAAATATTAAATTTACAATTTATTAAAAATATATATAATCCTGTCACATTATTAAATGTTTTACACATTTCGATGTTTAATATCGATCATGTTCTTTAATACAAATAAGTTTTATTATTACAAATTTAACATTGTAAGTATTTATTGTTTATTAAATACATTTTGTGACTTATTGTGAAGTATTGACATTGCTCTATTAAATGTATTTATAATGCACATTGAGTGTGTGCTATTGCGTGACATTAGAATTTAATTTTTAAAGATGCAAATCTCGTGTTGCAAGATAAGTTTCCCACGCAATATTTCTGAAATGCGTATTTTCTGGTTATAATGGCCGGAACTTGTATAATCTGTTTATAAAATGTTAAACTACACGTTTGTTTATTATTAGTAAATAAACCTCGAGCTTGTATTTGTCTGAACTGCTCACATCTGTTATTGGGCAATGGCGTCTTTATTTTTAAAGGGACCTTACAACAAAATATTTTCTTAAAATGATCCGGAGAGAGAAAACATTTTTATACTTTAAAATGTAACTCAATTTAGATTAATCTTTAGATATCCTTAACAGAAGAAATTGCAATGCACATGGTTGAGCCAATCACACAATGCATCTCTGTGCATCCACCAATCTTCAGCTACTGAGCATATCTAGATATGTTTGTAAAGGAAATAATCCAAAAATAATGATTTAAAATCGATGATAGAATTAAATGTTAATGTTTAAAATTAAATTTTATTTATGATTCCAGAAAGAAACGCTTTTTAATTACCGTCCCTTTCATGAGCTAATATGCAATCTTGAACTTGATCTAAATACATCTGTCTAAACATTGTAAATATGCATTGTTGGCCAGCCACAATTAAGGGCTCCATGTACTAAGCCGTCAATTCATCCGTCATTGTAGACGCGGATAAACTCGCCGTTACTCGCCGCGGGCGAAATGGTGTCCGCTGTCGCTATGTACTAATATTCCCCCAATAAATAGACAAGTCTAGCCCGCCGCGAGCAGTTGCGGATTGTTGATAAATTTGACGCCTCGCTCGCCGCGACTAAGCTGATGGTACTTAACTTTCAGTTGAATTGTCTGGCCAATTATTAACACGTGACATGCAAGGTGTCACGAACATCATAGTAGTCGCGGGATATTTTGCTCCAAAAAAGTTCAACTTATCTAAACAACTTTATTATTGTTCAAAATTTTTTGAAGAGTGATAACAGAGCGTTATTTTTGTAATATTTATTTACAATTTGGATATGGCTTCATCTGGATCTGATAATATATAAATATTAATATAAAAATAATTATAAAGATTGACAACTAACAATACAAATTTAAATAGATTACTCTTTAATTACAGTCGACAAATTGGGCGCAATTTATGTACATGGAAATGAGAGACAAATTAGACGCCAGTTATGCTGTAAGTACAATGCTGATATTACTGCCTTTTATATATGTCTAGACTGGCGTCTAGATTGACTTTCCTATTGTTTTGTACCTTGCCCGCCACCTAAAAGGTGGCGAGGCAAAAATAGCGAGGTGGGAGCGGAAATTGTAGCGAGCGGACAAATAGATTTTTTAGTACATTCGTTTTTTGGCGAGTTGGTGGTCAAATGTGTCTAATTACAGTGAAAAATGGAGCGGTAGCGAGGTTTGGCGGATAAGTACGCTCGCAATTTTAAAGATGCGAGTTTTAACATAATTGACGGCTTTGTACATATCAGTTTGCGAGTTTTGACGCGAGATTTGTTGCGGGTAGCTCGCTGACTGCTTAGTACATGGAGCCCTAAGTAGATATTTCCCAGTAATGCTTTGCTGATCATAAACCTATGCACCTCCTTTTCTAAAAATTAGTAGAACATGAGAATCAAGCATATTTGTATTACCTTCTGTATTGTTTGCCCCACTGTGAATGAAATATCTTCTAATGGCTGTATTTATACAGCTTTACCTTAAAGTGACATTAAGCTATATGATCTTTACTGATTTAGATGGATAATACAATGTTAAAGCAGAGAAAAAGCCGTGCTGCTACAGGGAACTTCCTCTGGAAGGGAAAGGATAAGGGGAACAGACCAACTCCGAAAAATAGGGGTGTGTGGAGCCAACCAAAAAGGGGAAGACAACCGCAAAGACTAAGGCAAAAAAGAAAGGATGGCTACTGAGCAACAGATAAAAAAATCAATTTATTCCACTAAAAAGAGAAAGACACAACAAGTCAAACGAGGGTATTAGCTATCTAACATGTTTTGCGCAAACAAGCGCTTACTCATAGATGCTAAATGCAAGTAAGGACAGCTGTTGCATTTAAAGGGCAAGGCACCAATGAAATAATTTGTCTGTTTAGTGACGTAATTAATAAAAGTCACACAGGCTTCTAGTAATAATTTAAAGTGCCCACCCTCTATAAGTGCAAAAGCTTAAATATTAAAAACATACACATTACTTGTGAAGAAATGGCAATACTTGGCACATAAAAAAGCAGCAGTTGTATTTATGTATATAAATGCAAATATAAATACACATGATTCAAAAACAGTATTCATGATATTAGAGATTGTTCTCATACCAATACATAAAGTATTAAAGTACAATACATTTAATAACACATGTAATCATCTATGTATAACAGAGTCATATTGAGATATGTATAAATGTTAATCAAAAATAACACTGATGGAAATGGTAATGATTAACAGTTCATAGAGGACAAGAATATAACAATATAAATAGTGCGATTGTCTATTCTAGAGAGCCTATTAGACAGTTGTGACTGTCAGGATTTGACCAATCAGGTGACACCAATACCGTAGGATAGTTCACTATACCTAATTTATATAGTCTACACATTTAAACCCCACAAATATAACAATCTACTTGCACAGTTGATAGTCTGATAGTGGCAAGAATTTGATAACAACAATCTATAAGATAAGATCAAAATTCATTGAAAACGCTAGAACCAATCAAATGATTTGTTGGCATTTAGCCACATCCAATCAGATGGCTGGATTCACGGGGCGTTATAGAAGCCGATAAACATATGATCATACAAAAAAGGATGACGAATATCACAATAAGAAATAACACACTAAGGAGAGTTCTTTAAAACAGTATGTTGAAGGACTTTTTTGATGTTTAAGAAAGCTCCGAAACTGGAAGTGGTATTACGATTCCCAAAAAAAGCCCATCAGATACATAATCCAATATATGACTAAACATTAAAAAGATATAATACAATAAGGGATTTTTCAAAGTTAAAGAATACTATAGAAAGGTCATTTTGGATAATTTTTTACACTTATCAGATAGTTCCGAAACCGGAAGTGACATCACAACTAACGGAACAGTTTATTGAATGAAAATTTTGAGTATACAAAACAAAGGTCAGTCCCTTGAAAGCAATAGAAGATCCCTCACAAAGGTTTATCAACACAAAAACTAATGTAGATAGGTATATAAATAAAACAAGGGTATTTTCTTAGACAGGAAGTAGTTCCTGTGCAAACACACGCCCACATTGACCTGGAATCAGGTAGTTAAACTGTATAAAAAGACACCAGCTAGACATAAGTCTTGAAAAAGGCCTAAACCAAGGCCGAAACGCGTTGACCCAAGCTGGTAAGAATATTTTCAGGTAAATTATTTGTTTTAAAACGTATCACACTATTGTTATTTATGTTTTTAGGACTTCATCATAAAAGATAGACATTCACAAAAACCTGAGGACTGGGTTTTTTCCTCTTCAGGACAAATCCTTATTCCCTTTACAAAGGGCATACATCTTTATAAAGACAGCTCAGATTCATCGCAAGGAAATCTGGACACACAAAAATAACGATTCTCACTATCAGGATTTGAAAAAGATTCTCACCATCAGGAAACAAGGTCTTATTCTATTTACTGTTTATTTCAAACTGCAAACTCTAACAAAATAGACTATTGGATTACATGTCACATACATCACTATAAACTATTTTCCCCAATTTTTCAGCAATTAATAATTTTATTTTTCAATTCCACTTTTTTCATTTTTAAAGTTTTTTAATTTTTAAATTTTTGTCATAATTTTTTAAAGGATTATTCACCTTTTTCTTTTTATCACAATTTGCATTTTTTTCACTTCAAGCCATCTTGTGTGCACAATTAGGGCACTTCTATTTATCTACCAACAAATTTGTCAGGATTGTCATTATTATTCAGACTCACATACTTATCATTTTTTAGAATGTTTGCACACCGTTATTACTTGACCATTTCTAAACAATCATCATTTATGTCAATATCACATAAATTTGTGAAGGACACACATATCCTCCAAAAGATTTTATTGTAGGAATATTCCACTTAGAACATTCTTATTAGATACTTTACTAATTTTTTTTTTTTTTTAGACATCACTTAGAACACAATTTTAGAAGACACTTATTTACCAGTAGGGGGAACTCACAAACCCACCACAGATACTAAATTAGAATATATCTAATTAGAATAAACTAATGAAGCAGACCATTTAACCAGGAAGAGCATCAAGTATTCCCACAGATCACTGTAGTTATTTAACATTGTAAGGATTATATAATAATCCAACAGAGGTATGTCCCATTATTTGCGTTATTAGTGATGAACTGTACATTGTGGATCCACAATTTTAAACTGTATGTTAATCAAAGGTTTTAATATTGTAAGTTTTTACCATTGTATTTTGTATTAAACATTTTAATTTCAAACTTTAAATTCACCTTACCTAAGCCCTTTATTGAGGCGCTCTGAACTCCCAAACCCTATACTGCCTATGTTTATAGTGCTGCATAATCTGTTGGAGCTCTACAAATACCTGATAATAAAATTAATAATAATAATAATTTACTTCTATTATGTAATTTGCTTTGTTCTCTTGCTATCTTTTCTGGGAAAGAATACTTAGGTTGGCTCAGGGGCCGCAAAGCACTACTGGGAGCTAGCTGCTGATTGGAGACTGCATGTATATGCCTCTTTTCATTGGCTTACCTGATGTGTTCAGCTAGCTCCCAGTACTACAATAATGACACTTTAACAAATGATACCAAGAGAATGAAGCAAATTTGATAATAAAAAGTAAATTGGAAAGTTGTTTAACATGCTATGCTCTATCAGAATCATGAAAGAAAATGTTGGGGTTTCATTAAATGCCAAAAGTATTACAAATAAAAGTGTTGCTTTTTATTTATTTTCTTTTTTCATAACCTTTATATACAGGTATACCCCGCTCATACAGTGGGTTATGGACCGGAGCCCTGCTGTAAAGTGAAAACCTCCTTAAAGTGAAACAAGCTTTCTTTTCACTTGTCAGTGTGTTTAAAAACATTTTTGAACTAAGATATATTAGGGGTGCACTAGTGCTATGTTTAGTTTAACACTCGCACAGCACAGTATTCAAATAAAAATTGTACCTGTAAAATAGTGACAATAACTGTAGTACAATTTGCCAGACTATAACACTGAGACACAGATTGCACTGTAATTCTGTAAACAGAGTAAACTGTGCATAACAAAATGGTGCCAATCACTTTTCTTGCTATCTCACGAAGATTACAGTGCTGTTTCAAAATCCTTGTAGGTTGAACTTCAGCTTCACAAAGCGCTGTAAAGTGAAGTGCTGTAAAATGAGGCATACCTGTCAGGGGCGTATTAAGGCAGAGGCCAACGAGGCCGGTGCCTAGGGAGGCAGATTTTTAAGGGGCAGCAGAATTTTGAGTCCCTAGGGCCACTCTACTGAACTCAGGGCCGGGTGGCTAAATCAACCAATTACAAATGACTTAAATGGCTGGCCCAGCTATTGCTATCCTATGGGATTGTATGTGGATGCGCATGTTGTGGTGACAGTGGAAGCGGAGCTCACTTGCGCAGCCTGGCCTGGACTGAGAGGCAATGCGGTATTCTTCCTGGCTCCACCGCGTGATTGAGATTCACACAGACTACACACTGCAGTGTGCACTACACAATGACCACTGTGAAACAGCATATGCCTTTCTCCCTTCAATACATCTTCATTAGGCATTAAAATACTTAAACGGATTAGTCACTAAATACTTGTACATTTACTGTTTGTCTATCTGTCATACATGCAAAGAATAAGTATCTATTGCTATACAACTATGTGACTTAAAACACAACTGAAAATATGTTGTATGCATTTAATACATTCATAAACAATACAAGTATATACTTTATTATGATTGTATCATGTGACTTTATCCCCTAGGATACAATTCCTAAACCTATCATAACTACTGTTGTATTTTTTAAATACTTTTAAAGGCCAGTTTGTATATTCATTACATATTTATCCAAGCAGATATTTTGCTTAAATAACCAAAGAAGATGTTTAAGGTTAAACAACTACCTACTGACAAACTATCATACAGTGAAGGATATTTTTTTCTGATATAAACACTTTAATCATCTGACTTGCAAAATAATGTCTTAATATATATAGAAAAAAAGAAAACACAGAGGCGCCAAACATGGCCTAGTATAGCCAGATACCAGATATAACAATTAACAGGGTAGCAATTGGATACTCACAAAGGAGACGCACCCAATGGTGCTATTGAAGCAGACTGGAGCCTCTCAGTGGTCCAGCTCACTGATGTGTCTCACGTATCAGTTGTGGTCCTTGGTGATGGTGATTAACAGGTTCCTGAGTGAACAAAAAATATGCAAACCATAGCCCAGTAACGTTTGTACAAGTGAATGGCAATCTGAGCAATCCTACTTACAAGATCCAAAGCACCTGCAGGTGCATACACTGCAAACTGGAACCAAACAGTCGCCCAGTAGACTGATCCCTCCAGGTGAAAGCAGATTAACTCTCAGGTGCCAATCAAAGTTTGAGCAGCATGTAAATGATATAAAGATTGTCCAAAAAGCAAGTGTATTTCTGTAAAAATCTTTATTAAAATGCGACGCGTTTCTCAGCTATAACAAGCTGTTTCATCAGGCTAAAAAATTATAAAAACACATTCAGAATACACTTGCTTTATACAAAACTAGACCTACTAATTAGCCAATCAGATGGCTCCAACCTTGATGGTCATTAAGTGTTAGCACCTGTCTGCTAGAAGTTTGGTATGGCAACCAACAGCCCAAACATAATTTAGTACAGATACCAAACTTCAGCAGACCATACTAGTGACCAAATCATCGTTTGTGTGCATCAAAATAAATCATCATTGTGTATTGATGATAATAAAAAACATAAGCAAAACACTGTTAAGAACAGGAACACATTTCCTATAAAATTGTACTTCATGAAATATAAATAAACAAACTAATACATATAATGATATGTTTCCCATACCTATTCAGTCTACATAAATCGTGCTTTTATAATTTCAGCCTTAACTTCCTCTTAAAAAATGTTAAATTAAATATGCGACTTAATAACAAGTTAAGGACAGGCAAAGCAATGCTGTCAAACTTATTGTTAAACTAATGTTGCAAACCCAAGTGTTCGTTAATACGACTCCTGCTTCCTGATGTCAAATAGCACAATAGCTGATTCTTCAAAAATAAATGGGTGGAATTTGTTTGACGAAAATCTTGTGAGACCTTGATGACAGGTGTATATTAACAGCCGCTGGGTATAAGGCTATTTTATGTGCGATCCTTGTATGTCAGTGTGTTTACCACTGATCCGGTGGCTTGTCGGTGTTTAACCGGGTTTATCTCTATATGCGGTATTGCCTAAACATTTGGGTGTAAACTATTTGTATAGCATAGAATCCTACACCAATGGCTGCTTTGGCCTGTGTGGGTGGGTGTGAACTATTCCTATAACGTATAAACATGTACCAATGATTGCATAGGCATGTGCAGATGGGATTGGCTTAACCTGACAACGTCAGCATACTGTGTGTCAAGCGTACAACCTCAATCTTGCGTGTAGAGGTGTCAACCCACGCAATCTCCGTGAACGACAGTTCAAATAACATTATGCGATCCTATCTATTTGGCAGGGGATGTTATATCCAAAGTATATCTAGGCTGCCTGCACTCATAAATAGAGCGTTGTGTCACAACTCTGAGCACCAAATGTAATACTGTCATAGACATCTAGTAGGCACTCGGTTCTAATCAAAACATATAGTATTATTATGTTGAATTTATCCGACCTTTGTAATCATATGCTGATAATAAAATATCAAATTGTGTTTATCCATGATGTGATGATATAGTGAGATTAGTGATGTGAGATAGGGTGATGTGCAGATTGTGCTATAATGATCTGCCATCATCATGGTTATGAGTGGGAAGTGTATGATATTAATATGTGATTAACAACATGTAGTGTTAGATCGTTCTTAGTGAATATTATAAGTGTGATGTGTATGGTGTTAGTGTGTATTCTACTGTGAATGGTGTGTGGATCATACTTTAAGGAGAATGTAATGTGCTGTGCAAACGTGTGAGTGATGGCCCAATCCAACGGGCACTTCTAATAGTGATATTCTCTACGTGGTGTATGAATAACATACTGCTAGAGATATAGGGGAAGGAAAATATGAAGAGAAAAGGAGGACTCTCTCATACCAGAATATAAAAGTTAAAATAAAAGAACTTTCTAAACCAGATATTAGCCCTGGCTATAGGGCTAAAACAAAGGGGTTCAGGTGCAGGAATTAAGGTACCTATACCATCACCTTATTGGTCTAAGTGGGTATTAAAACCATATTTGTGACGTATAAGCAGTCAATGTTATTTATAAAAAACTAATAATAAGTTAAGGCACTGGTCATTTCACTAGTGTAAGGGGATACCGTCTTCTAGTAAATAGAGGTAGGCGCAGCATATGTCTGCTTTCTAAATCCATTGGATAGGGATAGGCACAGCTTAGGTCTGCTTTCTCGGTCCATGCATCAGCATAGTCGTGGAGGCCATATATAAAGAATTACACATCTGAAAGAATAATACCTGGGTTAACTAACCATTATTTGAGAATGGTTGATATAGGACCCTATATGGTACATGATACAAGGGAGCAGTCTGCCTTGTCGGGACACCCTAAGGTGAACGTGAAGGGATAATGGAAGGGACTCTTCCTGTGCCAATAGAAATTAGGCAGAGGCAAGTGAGTTCCCTAACCGTTGAACGGAGACAGGATTGTTCCCTATATATTCTGAGTAACCATAACTTGTTAGATCTGCCTTAGAGATGATTACGCTGGTAATAGGTCAGATCAAAAAGAAGCCATGTCTAGATTTTCATTCAAGCCATAAGGCTGTAATGTGACTAATTTCTTGATCCAAAAGGATTCTCTTCTCCTGAGAGTTATAAAAGCATCCTTATTGGATCTGGATATCATCTCTATGGGTGTTATCCTCATGGGGTCTTTGAGTGTTTTATGGAGATTCAGACAGTGTCTTGAGACACTGTGAGATTTAGATAATTTTTTGATGTTATATGAGTGTTCCCCCCATCTTTTTTTGACCCTGCGGCAAGTGCGGCCCACATATTGCACCCCACATTTGCAGCTAAGCAAATATATTACAAAAGATGTTTCACATGTTATACGATTCTGAATCACAAATGATTCTCCTGTAACAAAAGATGTGAACGATGATACTCTGTGTGTTATGAAACTGCACATACCACAACGTTTTCTAAAACATTTTGATACCATAAGTTTCTGTTTATTAATGTCCCGTGGAATGCCTGGGAATAAATTATTGTTGGTGTATTTGTCCCTGACAATTTTGCTCGGCGCTAGAGCTGTTTTTAGGGTTGGTGCCCTCCTATAAACTACCTTGGGTTTGTCACCCAAAAGTTGCTTAAGGGTAGGATCATTGGTGAGGATAGACCAATGTTTCTTGAGAATTTTATTTACTGCAAGGTGGTTAGAATTATATCTGGTAATGAAGAGGGGGGGATTAGTATCCTTGAAGACAGTCTGGTTTCCAGCTTTATTAATGAAGTAATTCGACCTATCTTCTTTCCTGACCCTATCCATCTCCCTGGATATCAGGTCTGGTGGATAGCCTTTTTCAAGAAATCTCTCGCCAATAATTTTGGCCTGTGTGTCATAATCATCAATTGATGAACAATTTCTCCTAATCCGTCTAAATTGTCCGTAAGGGACATTCGTTTTCCAACATTTATAGTGGTTGCTCTCAAAGTGGAGAAAACTGTTGCAATCAACTGTCTTGAAAAAGGTTTTTGATGATACGTGTCCATTTGGAGAACTACCAAGGACTAAATCAAGAAATTCAATTTGTTCCTTTTGAATGTTATATGTGAAAGATATCCCGAAGTTGTTATTATTCAAATGTGTGACAAAGTTATGGATATTTTCCTCAGTGCCTTTAAAGATGAAAAGGAGATCATCAATATAGCGGCCATAGAACACCAGGTTCGCTCCAAACTGTGAGTTGTAGATATACAGGTGTTCAAAGCTACCCATAAAAAGGTTAGCAAAGCTTGGAGCGAACCTGGTGCCCATGGCCGTCCCCTTCACTTGAAGGTAATATTTGCTCTGGTAGAGAAAGTAATTATGTTTCAATATGAAACTGATCAGTGTAATCAAAAAATCAACTTGTTCACCAGGCATATATTGATCCTCTTCCAGGTAGGATCGCACAGCTCTAATACCTAACTCGTGTTGGATGTTGGAGTATAAAGCTCCAACATCACATGTGATCCACCAGCATTGTTCATCAAAGGTATGGTTTTTGAGTTTCATCAATAAATCAGATGAGTCCCTTATATAGGAGGGTAAGGTTATAACAAATTTCTGTAAGAACTTATCAATATATGCTGATAGGGAATCAGTCAGGCTTCCTATTCCAGCAATAATGGGTCTACCTTGCGGTTTATTGGGGTCCTTGTGGACCTTGGGTAGATGGTAATAGAAGGCCGTGCACGGGTATTTGGGTAGACAAAAGTCTCTTTCCAGTTTGGTAATAATACCCATGTCAAAGCCTTTTTGTAAGATTCCCTGAAGTTGGTCATAGAACTTGGATGTAGGGTCCCCACATAACACCTCATAATACTCTTTATCATTGAGGATACGATCGGCTTCAGTTAAATAGTCCTGCATGTCCTGCAGGACTATCGCCCCACCCTTGTCTGCCTGTCTGATCACAAGGTCAGATCTTTTAATGAGTCTGGTCAAAGCTTTCTGTTCTTTATAGTTAAGATTATTTTTATATCTTAATTTTTTCTGCTTTTTGGCCAGTTTCTCTAGATCCTCCAACACTAGGTTGGCATATATCTCTATGTGGTTTCCACTACTCTTCGGTGGAACAAAAGAGGATTTTGGCCTCAAATTGGTATGAATATATCCATCATATAGATCTTCTATAAGCATGCTGGGTTCATATACCAGGCAGCCATCACTTAGATGGGCATCCATTAGGTCTGTGGTAATGGGTCTCATAGAATCATCTTTAAGCTTTTTTTCAGCAAAATATTTCTGTAGTGATAATTTTCTTACATAGCTGTTGATGTCTACAAACATCTCGTACATACTAAAATGGTTGGACGGGCTGAAAGAGAGACCCCTCCCCAGAACTCTAATCTCATCATCCGATAGTGGATGGGATGATAGATTAAAGATCCCCTTCTTGAATTTTTCTAATTTTTCCTTTTTGCGGGTGATGGATTTACCTCTAGATCCTCGTTTCCGAATGGTCTTTTTTGTCTTTGGGGCAAAGACGGTCCCCCATGGCCTTGCCATACCGGAGGATCCTGATGTAGGTGGCCTGGCCCTAAAAAAGGAGAAGGAACTTGTGGGGTGTTAGTATTCCTATTTTCACCATTTTTATTCTCCAAGTTATGTAAAACTTGGAATCTGTTAGGATGTGAGAAGCTATGTTCCTGTGATCTTTGGTCAGTATCATTAGATCCCATCGTATGATGGTATGGTTGTTGCCTGTAAGTATTGTGATGGTTATGTCCTGGGCTATTGGAAGCTCCCTCAGTATGTTGTTGATACGTATTAAGTGTGGATGGGTACATATTGGAGGTGGAAGGATATTCCCTATTCTTGTGATAATGTTGATTTTGATTGTGTACCCTTTGGTTCGCATAATTGTTATGTGATTGGTGGCTCGGTGTAAAAGTTTTATGATGTGACATATTGGAGTTATATGTGTTAGGGGTGAAATTGGTGTTGGTCCACGGGGACTTAGTGTCCCTGTAGGGGGGACCAGGGGGTCTCCTGACTCCAGTCTGTATTTCACTTCTATTGTTGTTATCTGCATTATAATTCTCTTGGTTGTGCATGTATCTATTATGGCCATTATGTCTTGAAATCCTATTCACACGATTGTAGGTGTAGACTAAGCCCTTAGAATAATCATCATCATCTCTCTCCATTTTCTTGTTTTTATTGCTGATGATTTGCTGTTGATATTCATCAGCTTTATCATATGTGTTCTTCATAAGATTTTCAAATTGGGGTGATGATTTGTGTGTGTCTATTTCTTTTTGGAGGTTGTCAATTTCAAGGCCTACTTCATCTACCAACACCTGTCTGTGTTTGATCAAAATCTCCATAAGGGTCATAGAACAGGTGTTTAGAGCACTCTCCCATTCTTTAAGCACCCCTTCATTATTTTTGAAGGAGCAGTTTTTAAACATCCTAAGTCCCCTAGGGATCTGATTTTTATTCTTATATTTTTTGAGTGTATCAAGATCCCACCAGTGTCTGTGTTCTGTTTTTAGTAACGCCTCTAGTTTGTTAAAAGAGGACTGTAGAGACAGTGGTGGGTTAGATCCTACAGGACCTGACTGTTCTATGCATGCCCTCTTGTTAGCTCTTTCTGAAGATGACAGCATTTTGGAAAACAATAACAAACAATATTGCTATTCCAAATTGTTGGTTCTACCAATAAGTGATAAGTGTATGAATTGATACTATTAGAGTGATAATAATCAGCAACCTATAGTTTAAAAACTGATATAGGTAGGTGTGCGATCAAAATAGAGTAGGTTACTCTAATTTAGAGATAATAGATATATATAAAATGCTAAACTAAACAACAAACCACTATAATGGAGTACAGCTCCCCTATAGGTGACCTAGATAGTGTATAGAGGATGAAATGAGGGTGTAATACACATCAATGTGTATTACTGCCCTTAGGGGGCGCCTCCTATAGCCTAACAACTAAACATATGTTCAAACAATATCAGTTAACTAAATTAATACTTATAAGAGATATATATATACAGAAACATACATATATATAAAAGTGTACCAACATAAAGTCCAGTAAGTGATATAGATATAGTCCCAATCAGTGGTAAGTCCAAAAAAAACAGTAGTAGGCAGCTCTCGGTCTTAGGATGGTCTTCCTGAAAGATGGGTAACTAGAAAAAAAGAAAACACAGAGGCGCCAAACATGGCCTAGTATAGCCAGATACCAGATATAACAATTAACAGGGTAGCAATTGGATACTCACAAAGGAGACGCACCCAATGGTGCTATTGAAGCAGACTGGAGCCTCTCAGTGGTCCAGCTCACTGATGTGTCTCACGTATCAGTTGTGGTCCTTGGTGATGGTGATTAACAGGTTCCTGAGTGAACAAAAAATATGCAAACCATAGCCCAGTAACGTTTGTACAAGTGAATGGCAATCTGAGCAATCCTACTTACAAGATCCAAAGCACCTGCAGGTGCATACACTGCAAACTGGAACCAAACAGTCGCCCAGTAGACTGATCCCTCCAGGTGAAAGCAGATTAACTCTCAGGTGCCAATCAAAGTTTGAGCAGCATGTAAATGATATAAAGATTGTCCAAAAAGCAAGTGTATTTCTGTAAAAATCTTTATTAAAATGCGACGCGTTTCTCAGCTATAACAAGCTGTTTCATCAGGCTAAAAAATTATAAAAACACATTCAGAATACACTTGCTTTATACAAAACTAGACCTACTAATTAGCCAATCAGATGGCTCCAACCTTGATGGTCATTAAGTGTTAGCACCTGTCTGCTAGAAGGTTGGTATGGCAACCAACAGCCCAAACATAATTTAGTACAGATACCAAACTTCAGCAGACCATACTAGTGACCAAATCATCGTTTGTGTGCATCAAAATAAATCATCATTGTGTATTGATGATAATAAAAAACATAAGCAAAACACTGTTAAGAACAGGAACACATTTCCTATAAAATTGTACTTCATGAAATATAAATAAACAAACTAATACATATAATGATATGTTTCCCATACCTATTCAGTCTACATAAATCGTGCTTTTATAATTTCAGCCTTAACTTCCTCTTAAAAAATGTTAAATTAAATATGCGACTTAATAACAAGTTAAGGACAGGCAAAGCAATGCTGTCAAACTTATTGTTAAACTAATGTTGCAAACCCAAGTGTTCGTTAATACGACTCCTGCTTCCTGATGTCAAATAGCACAATAGCTGATTCTTCAAAAATAAATGGGTGGAATTTGTTTGACGAAAATCTTGTGAGACCTTGATGACAGGTGTATATTAACAGCCGCTGGGTATAAGGCTATTTTATGTGCGATCCTTGTATGTCAGTGTGTTTACCACTGATCCGGTGGCTTGTCGGTGTTTAACCGGGTTTATCTCTATATGCGGTATTGCCTAAACATTTGGGTGTAAACTATTTGTATAGCATAGAATCCTACACCAATGGCTGCTTTGGCCTGTGTGGGTGGGTGTGAACTATTCCTATAACGTATAAACATGTACCAATGATTGCATAGGCATGTGCAGATGGGATTGGCTTAACCTGACAACGTCAGCATACTGTGTGTCAAGCGTACAACCTCAATCTTGCGTGTAGAGGTGTCAACCCACGCAATCTCCGTGAACGACAGTTCAAATAACATTATGCGATCCTATCTATTTGGCAGGGGATGTTATATCCAAAGTATATCTAGGCTGCCTGCACTCATAAATAGAGCGTTGTGTCACAACTCTGAGCACCAAATGTAATACTGTCATAGACATCTAGTAGGCACTCGGTTCTAATCAAAACATATAGTATTATTATGTTGAATTTATCCGACCTTTGTAATCATATGCTGATAATAAAATATCAAATTGTGTTTATCCATGATGTGATGATATAGTGAGATTAGTGATGTGAGATAGGGTGATGTGCAGATTGTGCTATAATGATCTGCCATCATCATGGTTATGAGTGGGAAGTGTATGATATTAATATGTGATTAACAACATGTAGTGTTAGATCGTTCTTAGTGAATATTATAAGTGTGATGTGTATGGTGTTAGTGTGTATTCTACTGTGAATGGTGTGTGGATCATACTTTAAGGAGAATGTAATGTGCTGTGCAAACGTGTGAGTGATGGCCCAATCCAACGGGCACTTCTAATAGTGATATTCTCTACGTGGTGTATGAATAACATACTGCTAGAGATATAGGGGAAGGAAAATATGAAGAGAAAAGGAGGACTCTCTCATACCAGAATATAAAAGTTAAAATAAAAGAACTTTCTAAACCAGATATTAGCCCTGGCTATAGGGCTAAAACAAAGGGGTTCAGGTGCAGGAATTAAGGTACCTATACCATCACCTTATTGGTCTAAGTGGGTATTAAAACCATATTTGTGACGTATAAGCAGTCAATGTTATTTATAAAAAACTAATAATAAGTTAAGGCACTGGTCATTTCACTAGTGTAAGGGGATACCGTCTTCTAGTAAATAGAGGTAGGCGCAGCATATGTCTGCTTTCTAAATCCATTGGATAGGGATAGGCACAGCTTAGGTCTGCTTTCTCGGTCCATGCATCAGCATAGTCGTGGAGGCCATATATAAAGAATTACACATCTGAAAGAATAATACCTGGGTTAACTAACCATTATTTGAGAATGGTTGATATAGGACCCTATATGGTACATGATACAAGGGAGCAGTCTGCCTTGTCGGGACACCCTAAGGTGAACGTGAAGGGATAATGGAAGGGACTCTTCCTGTGCCAATAGAAATTAGGCAGAGGCAAGTGAGTTCCCTAACCGTTGAACGGAGACAGGATTGTTCCCTATATATTCTGAGTAACCATAACTTGTTAGATCTGCCTTAGAGATGATTACGCTGGTAATAGGTCAGATCAAAAAGAAGCCATGTCTAGATTTTCATTCAAGCCATAAGGCTGTAATGTGACTAATTTCTTGATCCAAAAGGATTCTCTTCTCCTGAGAGTTATAAAAGCATCCTTATTGGATCTGGATATCATCTCTATGGGTGTTATCCTCATGGGGTCTTTGAGTGTTTTATGGAGATTCAGACAGTGTCTTGAGACACTGTGAGATTTAGATAATTTTTTGATGTTATATGAGTGTTCCCCCCATCTTTTTTTGACCCTGCGGCAAGTGCGGCCCACATATTGCACCCCACATTTGCAGCTAAGCAAATATATTACAAAAGATGTTTCACATGTTATACGATTCTGAATCACAAATGATTCTCCTGTAACAAAAGATGTGAACGATGATACTCTGTGTGTTATGAAACTGCACATACCACAACGTTTTCTAAAACATTTTGATACCATAAGTTTCTGTTTATTAATGTCCCGTGGAATGCCTGGGAATAAATTATTGTTGGTGTATTTGTCCCTGACAATTTTGCTCGGCGCTAGAGCTGTTTTTAGGGTTGGTGCCCTCCTATAAACTACCTTGGGTTTGTCACCCAAAAGTTGCTTAAGGGTAGGATCATTGGTGAGGATAGACCAATGTTTCTTGAGAATTTTATTTACTGCAAGGTGGTTAGAATTATATCTGGTAATGAAGAGGGGGGGATTAGTATCCTTGAAGACAGTCTGGTTTCCAGCTTTATTAATGAAGTAATTCGACCTATCTTCTTTCCTGACCCTATCCATCTCCCTGGATATCAGGTCTGGTGGATAGCCTTTTTCAAGAAATCTCTCGCCAATAATTTTGGCCTGTGTGTCATAATCATCAATTGATGAACAATTTCTCCTAATCCGTCTAAATTGTCCGTAAGGGACATTCGTTTTCCAACATTTATAGTGGTTGCTCTCAAAGTGGAGAAAACTGTTGCAATCAACTGTCTTGAAAAAGGTTTTTGATGATACGTGTCCATTTGGAGAACTACCAAGGACTAAATCAAGAAATTCAATTTGTTCCTTTTGAATGTTATATGTGAAAGATATCCCGAAGTTGTTATTATTCAAATGTGTGACAAAGTTATGGATATTTTCCTCAGTGCCTTTAAAGATGAAAAGGAGATCATCAATATAGCGGCCATAGAACACCAGGTTCGCTCCAAACTGTGAGTTGTAGATATACAGGTGTTCAAAGCTACCCATAAAAAGGTTAGCAAAGCTTGGAGCGAACCTGGTGCCCATGGCCGTCCCCTTCACTTGAAGGTAATATTTGCTCTGGTAGAGAAAGTAATTATGTTTCAATATGAAACTGATCAGTGTAATCAAAAAATCAACTTGTTCACCAGGCATATATTGATCCTCTTCCAGGTAGGATCGCACAGCTCTAATACCTAACTCGTGTTGGATGTTGGAGTATAAAGCTCCAACATCACATGTGATCCACCAGCATTGTTCATCAAAGGTATGGTTTTTGAGTTTCATCAATAAATCAGATGAGTCCCTTATATAGGAGGGTAAGGTTATAACAAATTTCTGTAAGAACTTATCAATATATGCTGATAGGGAATCAGTCAGGCTTCCTATTCCAGCAATAATGGGTCTACCTTGCGGTTTAATGGGGTCCTTGTGGACCTTGGGTAGATGGTAATAGAAGGCCGTGCACGGGTATTTGGGTAGACAAAAGTCTCTTTCCAGTTTGGTAATAATACCCATGTCAAAGCCTTTTTGTAAGATTCCCTGAAGTTGGTCATAGAACTTGGATGTAGGGTCCCCACATAACACCTCATAATACTCTTTATCATTGAGGATACGATCGGCTTCAGTTAAATAGTCCTGCATGTCCTGCAGGACTATCGCCCCACCCTTGTCTGCCTGTCTGATCACAAGGTCAGATCTTTTAATGAGTCTGGTCAAAGCTTTCTGTTCTTTATAGTTAAGATTATTTTTATATCTTAATTTTTTCTGCTTTTTGGCCAGTTTCTCTAGATCCTCCAACACTAGGTTGGCATATATCTCTATGTGGTTTCCACTACTCTTCGGTGGAACAAAAGAGGATTTTGGCCTCAAATTGGTATGAATATATCCATCATATAGATCTTCTATAAGCATGCTGGGTTCATATACCAGGCAGCCATCACTTAGATGGGCATCCATTAGGTCTGTGGTAATGGGTCTCATAGAATCATCTTTAAGCTTTTTTTCAGCAAAATATTTCTGTAGTGATAATTTTCTTACATAGCTGTTGATGTCTACAAACATCTCGTACATACTAAAATGGTTGGACGGGCTGAAAGAGAGACCCCTCCCCAGAACTCTAATCTCATCATCCGATAGTGGATGGGATGATAGATTAAAGATCCCCTTCTTGAATTTTTCTAATTTTTCCTTTTTGCGGAGCCCTGCTGTAAAGTGAAAACCTCCTTAAAGTGAAACAAGCTTTCTTTTCACTTGTCAGTGTGTTTAAAAACATTTTTGAACTAACATATATTAGGGGTGCACTAGTGCTATGTTTAGTTTAACACTCGCACAGCACAGTATTCAAATAAAAATTGTACCTGTAAAATAGTGACAATAACTGTAGTACAATTTGCCAGACTATAACACTGAGACACAGATTGCACTGTAATTCTGTAAACAGAGTAAACTGTGCATAACAAAATGGTGCCAATCACTTTTCTTGCTATCTCACGAAGATTACAGTGCTGTTTCAAAATCCTTGTAGGTTGAACTTCAGCTTCACAAAGCGCTGTAAAGTGAAGTGCTGTAAAATGAGGCATACCTGTCAGGGGCGTATTAAGGCAGAGGCCAACGAGGCCGGTGCCTAGGGAGGCAGATTTTTAAGGGGCAGCAGAATTTTGAGTCCCTAGGGCCACTCTACTGAACTCAGGGCCGGGTGGCTAAATCAACCAATTACAAATGACTTAAATGGCTGGCCCAGCTATTGCTATCCTATGGGATTGTATGTGGATGCGCATGTTGTGGTGACAGTGGAAGCGGAGCTCACTTGCGCAGCCTGGCCTGGACTGAGAGGCAATGCGGTATTCTTCCTGGCTCCACCGCGTGATTGAGATTCACACAGACTACACACTGCAGTGTGCACTACACAATGACCACTGTGAAACAGCATATGCCTTTCTCCCTTCAATACATCTTCATTAGGCATTAAAATACTTAAACGGATTAGTCACTAAATACTTGTACATTTACTGTTTGTCTATCTGTCATACATGCAAAGAATAAGTATCTATTGCTATACAACTATGTGACTTAAAACACAACTGAAAATATGTTGTATGCATTTAATACATTCATAAACAATACAAGTATATACTTTATTATGATTGTATCATGTGACTTTATCCCCTAGGATACAATTCCTAAACCTATCATAACTACTGTTGTATTTTTTAAATACTTTTAAAGGCCAGTTTGTATATTCATTACATATTTATCCAAGCAGATATTTTGCTTAAATAACCAAAGAAGATGTTTAAGGTTAAACAACTACCTACTGACAAACTATCATACAGTGAAGGATATTTTTTTCTGATATAAACACTTTAATCATCTGACTTGCAAAATAATGTCTTAATATATATATATATATATATATATATATATATATATATATATATATATATAAATATGTGTGTGTGTGTGTGTGTGTTTGACCAGAGTGAATGCAAGCCCTGATGAACATCTACTTAAAAAGACATTTTGTTTTAAAAAAAGGCCTTAAACCTGGGGGGGGGGGGGGGCAGCAGAATTTTGAGTGCCTAGGGCAGCACAAAACCTAAATACGCCCCTGATACCTGTAATTACTATCTAGTTAAACATGTTGCACAGTTCAGAAAGCAAAACTAAGGTTACAGAGCAAAACAAGTTCATCTGTACAAAATTTACCACCAAGATGATGTTCGTGGTCACTATTTGCATGACATTGCCTGCACTCAGACCATGCATACCAGAGTGACTTCATGCAGCCTATGGCTGGATCAGCAATGAAATATCTCCATGCAAAAGAGCTCACTAGAACAGTGAAAGATTTAACAGAAGCATAAGTGTTTTTAAAGGTAATTATATACAATGCTCTTAGTGTTTGCAAAACTCATATCTTCTTCAAAACTTCTAATCCTATATTATAAAAGGCCAGGTATGTTTGTCCGATGCCGTCATGCACAGTAGAGACTGCAGCACAAGATTAACATACCTGGTCATAAGAAAGGATCAGTCAGTGAGGATCGGACAGCAGAGGGGGGGCAGGAGCGAGAGGGGCATCAACAGAAAAGGGGTGTGGGGAGCAAGCGGGGGGGGGGGGGGAACGGGAGCGCGCAGGACTGCTGTACTACAGAAAGAAAAAAAAGTTGAGAGCGGCAGGGAAGTAGATTTTAGCTTGTGTACACAGGCTTTAGGACTAGCTTTTTATAAATTTATATCATGAACCATTATTCATTGCAATAGTTTATTATTTAAATATAAAGTCTTGCACATGTTGGTTGTATCTCTTGATTTATATAACAGAACCAAGGCAGTCAGAAATTAAAGGTTAATTTATCATTTGATCTTTTATACTTACAAACAACAAATATAGCTATGAATCTATAGATCAATGTTTTTTGTTCATGTTCAGTCAGTTCAGACTGGCAGTTTGTCATGTTGCTTTCTACTAAGGCTGTTAAAAATCACATGATACAACTCAGGTAGCTAAACTTTTCCTACTAAAGTCCATATTTTGCTTTGATTTAACTATTAAAAGTAAATAAGAGTGTTTAAGCTCAGTTGAAGCAACATTTCTGATCTCTAAAAACTGTTTCAATTAAATATTGGTTTATGGTTACATTGTGTTGTACTTGTATTGGCTTGTAGTGATACCTTGTTTGTGCTTAATGATTGTTATGAGGGACTTTTGGAATTTGTACATTTGTAAAGTCCAGATTTTGAATAAAGACAAAAGTAAAATCATTAATGTAATAGGTGTGTTTGTTAACAACAACAATTACCTTTTACTGGATTATTAATTATTTGCAGCCAATAAATATATAAGTCTTTAATATGAATTGCTAAAAAGAGACATTTAAGTATTTTTGATGTTTACAATAAAGTTTGCATTAAAGTTTAATGTTTAGATGAATGTTTAGATTAAAGCTTACATTAAACATTAAACATTAAAGTAATTAGTAGTAACTTGTACATGAAACAAAAGCTCACTGGTTGAGAAGCAGACCAGCCACACCCCTATTGCTGGATTGTAACACACCCCACAAGCAAAGCAGCGACCATTAAAACAAAAGCAATAAACAATAAAAAAAGGATACAAATAATCCATAACAAGGGAAACTACCTGGGGTTTCAGAGAAAAACTTGCCCAAAATACCGGAGAATTGTTAGCATTTTTGCTCTCATTCCATTTCAACAGAAATAGAGCCCTCTATTTACCTGTCAGAACTATATATATTTTTTAAGAAGACAACCCAAGGTATTGATCTAACATTTTTACAAACGTAGGATTTCTCACTGAAATGATTTACATACCGCAGACATATTTGGCTTTGCCATTGCTTTTTGGTAATTTGAAGGCAGCTTATTGTAGCTGTGCGCCACACTTTTAATATTCCGGGCAGTGAAGGGGTTAATTAGGTAGCTTGTAAGGTTCATTTTAGCTTTAGTGTAGATATTACATTCCCTCCTGACACTTCCCACCCCCTGATCCCTCTCAAACAGCTCTCTTCCCTCCCTCACCCCCACTAGTCACCCCCATCTTAGCTACTGGCAGACAGCACATTGCTATGTTTATGTGCTAATAAATTCTATTTTCCATGTTCTGCTGCCACTATTTTGGAATTTTATGACATTTTTAAGGTTTTGTGGTGAACTTGGCATGGCATGCAGTGGCCTGAAGTGCTGGACTGGGCTTGTTGTCTTTCCAGTGCTATTGAGCACCCAGGGCTGTGCATGTTGCAGGGTCATAGGATGTGTACCAAATAATTGGGTGTTTGGATCAGCAATTTCATTTTGATCTATTAAATAACTGAAGGACACAGTAATATTTCAATAGTGAAATGAGGTTTATTGGATTAACAGAAAATGTGCAATATGCATCAAAACAAAATTAAACAGGTGCATAAATTTGGGCACCCCAACAGAAATATTGCATCAATATTTAGTAGAGCCTCCTTTAGCAGAAATAACACCCTCTAGATGCTTCCTATAGCCTGTAATGAGTGTCTGGATTCTGAATAAATATATTTTGGACCATTCCTCCTTGCAAAACATTTCCAGTTCAGTTAGATTTGATGGTTGCCGAGCATGGACAGCCCGCTTCAAATCACCCCACAGATTTTCAATGATATTCAGGTCTGGGGACTGGGATGGCCATTGTACTTGTTCCTCTGCATAAATGCCAGAGTAGATTTTGAGCAGTGTTTTGGGTCGTTGTCTTGATGAAATATCCAGCCCCAGCATAACTTCAACTTTGTGACTGATTCCTCAACATTATTCTCAAGTATCTGTTGATATTGAGTGGAATCCATGCAACCCTCAACTTTAACAAGATTCCCAGTACCGGCACTGGCCACACAGCCCCACAGCATGATGGAACATCCACCAAATTGTACTGTGGGTAGCAAGTGTTTGTCTTGGAACACTGTGTTCTTTTGCCGCCATGCATAACGGCCCTTGTTATGACCAAATAACTCAATCTTTGTTTCATCAGTCCACAGCACCTTCTTCCAAAATGAAGCTGGCTTGTCAAAAGGTGTGTGTGCAGAAAAGGCTTCTTCCACATCACTCTCCCATACAGCTTCTCCTTGTGCAAAGTGCACTGAATTGTTGAACGATGCACAGTGACACCATCTGCAGCAAGATGATGTTGTAGGTCTTTGGAGGTGGTCTGTGGGCTTTTTTTGACCGTTCTCACCATCCTTTGCCTTTGCCTCTCCGATATTTTACTTGGCCTGCCACTTCTGGCCTTAACAAGAACTGTGCCTGTGGTCTTCCATTTCCTCACTATGTTCTTTACAGTGGACACTGTCAGCTTAAATCTCTTCGATAGCTTTTTGTAGCCTTCCCCTAAACCATAATGTTGAACAATCTTTGTTTTCAGGTCATTTGAGAGTTGTTTTGAGGCCACCATGTTGCAACTCTTCAGAAGAGAGTCAAAGAGAACAACAACTTGCAATTGGTCACCTTAAATACATTTTCTCATGATTGGATGCACCTGTCTATGACGTTCAAGTCTTAATGGGCTCAACAAAACAATTGTGTGTTCCAATTAATCAGTGCTAGGTAGTTACAGGTATTCAAATCAACAAAATGACAAGGGTGCCCAAATTTATGCACCTGTCTATTTTCATTTGGATGCATATTGAACATTTTCTGTTAATCCAATAAACCTCAAAACTTGTCTAAAAAGATGAATACCAACTGATTGGTCTGAAGTATATATATATATATATATATATATATATATATATATATATACTGTATATGTATATATATACATATATATACACTGTATATATGTGTGTGTATATGGCAAACATATCTAAATTATAATCTCAGGCGATATAAAAGCTCACACAAAAATATAGATGTCAATACAATAGCTATGAACTCTTGATGAGTAAGCAACCCCCAATAATACATATACAAATAAAAAAAGGGGTCAGTATAGCTGATAACCAATCAACTGGATAATATAGTGATCATACAAGACCATTCTGTTGATATATCAGTGTATTGGGCAGATCCCAAAGAGATCCTATACGATAATGGTGGTCCTTGATACAGGGACACAGAAACGTCCACTTGGAGCAGGCAGTACTCTGACTTCACCAAAGGTGATGAGACGACTCTGTAGAAAACACAAGGAAGGAAAGAGGTGCCATATGTGTGAATCGGTATAACCAGCTTGAAATATATACACAGGAGACACAGGGTACTCACATTGTACAAAGGCACTCTCTTGTGCCGGTAGAAGCAGGCTGTTTTTTTTACAGCAGACCAGCTTGCTGAACAAAAGCAAATACCAGGAACCTGAGTGATGACGCCCACAGATTGATAATTGGGCTCAGGTGATTCCAACTCTCAGTACAGAGAGACAGCAGCAAAGATGACTCTGGGATAGGCAATACCAAACCTTCCCTTGGTAGCGTAGTTAATAATGCACTCAGCAATGAGAGTAAAAACTTTCAAAATTTAATTTAATAAAAATCATATAAAAATAAAGTTAAAAACAACTCATGCTTAAGTTGTGCATAGGTACAATAATGCAATGCGTTTCACGGACCAAACTGTTTCATTAGGCATAAAGACATGGTGTAAAGATACCCCTTATATAAGGCTATGCTACCAAACTCTGTATACAAACGTTCCTACCCCTTCAATTAGCTTGCAGGCCAATCGGACAACCCTTCGTCTAATAAGTATCTTGCTGTCACACCTGCATCAAATAAATGTCAATACCTGTTCTGATACTATGTTTATAAGTGTTGGGTTTTGAGTGTATAAAGTGCATTTGTAATCAGGTAGCATTCAAACTCTTAAACTGAATAAAGATTACGATCACAACAGTCATATGTGTATATCAATATTTGCCAAAACTAAACGCCAAGGGTGCAGCGCACACAGATCTAGTATAACAAATCTTTGTACATACTTGTATTTGTTTACGAGACATCTATGTAACATACTGGAGTAAAATGTAGGACTTTCTATGCGCCCATATTTGCGTCTCTGTAAATTTGCCTAAAGCGGTATGCATGATACGTTGCCAACGCGGTTTCCCTATAGGACAGAATGGATAAACTGAGTGGCCAATCCACAAATGGAGTTCCAGACCACACCCACACTTAGGACCTATGTGGGCCGACCTAAAATCCAATGAAGGCAAATACACTGATAATAACCAGCGTAATCACGTGGTTTAAATAATCCCTATGTGTAACCATAGTAACAATACTAACAACAATAATATAATAAACCGTGAACTAAAATATATATTCTATATCTCTAATCTGTGAGTGCGTATTTTAAATATAACAACTGTTGTATGCATAATATATACAGACATCTAAATACGCTAAATATAATAATATAATAAGTATATGTAAGGATGTAAATATAAATATGTGATATCGGAGCATGTTCTAGCTAAAAAAATGTGTGTATATATATTTATTAGATAAGAATCTCCAATGTGTAAAGGTGATCATTAACTATTCAAGTGTAATTCGATAATAAAACTCGTAATCCTTAACTCTTAAGGAAATCATATATAAATATGCTAGTAGTGATGAATATGTGTACAAAGGTAGTTTAGATATAAGTGATCTAAATGGTGTTATCCCAATAAGTAATGCCTATCAAGCAGTATATAATGTCCATATATGTGTAAGGGGTAGCAGTACCTGTAAAATGAAATAAGTTTTATTATCGAGTTACACTTGAATAGTTAATGATCCCCGTTACACATTGGAGATTCTTATCTACTAAACATATATATATATATATATATATATATATATATATATATATATATATATACACACACATTTTTTTAGTTAGAATATGCTCCGATATCACACATTTATATTTACATCATTACATATACTTATTATATTATTATATTTAGCGTATATATTATGCATACAACAGTTGTTATATTTCAAATACGCACTCACAGATTAGAGATATAGAATATCTATTTTAGTTCACGGTTTATTATATTATTGTTATTAGTATTGTTACTATAGTTACACATAGGGATTATTTAAACCACGTGATTTCGCTGGTTATTATCAGCGTATTTGCCTTCATTGGATTTTTGGTCGGCCCACATAGGTTCTAAGTGTGGGTGTGGTCTGGAACTCCATTTGTGGATTGGCCACTCAGTTCATCCATTCTGTCCTATGGGGAAACCCAATTAGCAACGTATCATGCGTACCGCTTTAGGCAAACTGACAGAGACGCAAATATGGGCACATAGAAAGTCCTACATTTTACTCCAGTATGTTACATAGATGTCTCGTAAACAAATACAAGTATGTACAAAGATTTGTTATACTAAATCTGTGTGCGGTGCACCTTTGGCGTTTAGTTTTGGCAAATATTGATGTACACATATGACTGTTGTGATCGTAATCTTTATTCAGTTTAAGAGTTTGAATGCTAAATGCACTTTATACACTCAAAACCCAACATTTATAAACATAGTATCAGAACAGGTATTGATATTTATTTGATGCAGGTATGACCACAAGATACTTATAATAAAAAGGGTTATCCGATTGGCCTGCGAGCTAAATGAAGGGGTAGGAACGTTTGTATACAGAGTTTGGTACCATAGCCTTATATAAGGGGTATCTTTACACCATGTCTTTATGCCTAATGAAACAGTTTGGTCCGTGAAACGCGTTGCATTATTGTACCCATGCACAACTTAAGCATGAGTTGTTTTTAACTTTATTTTTATATGATTTTTATTAAATTCAATTTTGAAAGTTTTAACTCTCATTGCTGAGTGCATTATTAACTACGCTACCAAGGGAAGGTTTGGTATTGCCTATCCCAGAGTCATCTTTGCTGCTGTCTCTCTGTATTGAGAGTTGGAATCACCTGAGCCCTATTATCAATCTGTGGGCGTCATCACTCAGGTTCCTGGTATTTGCCTGTGTTCAGCTAGCTGGTCTGCTGTAAAAAAAACAGCCTGCTTCTACCGGCACAAGAGAGTCCCTTTGTACAATATGAGTACCCTGTGTCTCTTGTGCAGGACCGCCACTAGAAATTTTGGGGCCCCTGACTTAACCATTGATCAGGCCACCACCACCCCCCCTCCTTTGACATGTGCAATTATTGACCAAGTGACGAAAACGTATATATGCACTTTATTCTTAAGTGTCTATTTAAACTTGGAAATGTTGTAAAGGTAGTAACATACAAACACACAGACACACTCATACACTGAAACACACACACACACTCACACATAAGGATTCACATATAGATACTCTAGCAGACACACGAAGAAACACACTCAGACACAGACACCCAAACAGAAACTCAGCACTTGTTTACATTGACCTGACAAGTAATGAGGTAAACTACAGTTTTGTAAAAAAAAAAAAAAAAAGGAGATTTAGAAAACAAAATATGGAGTTCTGATTATCTTTTTGTAAAGGAAGATGCCAACTAAATGATGACAACAGCATGCAGTGGCTGAAAAGAAGGACCCTGAGCTGCCTAAACAATAATTTAAAGGTTAAATGGTAGATTGGTGACTTCCGGAAAGGTCTCATTAGTCTCAAAGTCTGTAGAAAGATGTGAATAATCAGTAGTAAGGTCAAAATGTCCTAAAAAGGAACAGACAATGGACACACACACACACATAACAAACTCAAACTTGCACATACACCCAAGGAAACACTGACAGAGACAGCCTCAGAAAACACACAAAGACATACACACAAACACACACACAGTGATACCCACAGAAAACACACAAAGACATACACACACACATAGAGACAACCACATAAAACACAGAAAGAAAGACATACATACACACATCCTCACTGAGACATCCACAGAAAACACACAAAGACATACACACACCCTCACAGAGACACCCACAGAAAACACACACCCTCACAGAGACACCCACAGAAAACACACACCCTCACAGAGACATCCACAGAAAACACAGACATGCAGGTGAAACTCGAAAAATTAGAATATCGTGCAAAAGTTCATTTATTTCACTAATGCAACTTAAAAGGTGAAACTAATATATGAGAGACTCATTACATGCAAAGCAAGATAGTTCAAGCCATGATTTGTCATAATTGTGATGATTATGGCTTACAGCTCATGAAAACCCCAAATCCACAATCTCAGAAAATTAGAATATTACATGCAATCAATAAAACAAGGATTGTACATAGAACAATATCGGACCTCTGAAAAGTATAAGCATGCATACTGTATGTACTCAGTACTTGGTTTGAGCCGCTTTTGCAGCAATTACTGCCTCAATGCGGCGTGGCATGGAAGCTATCAGCCTGTGGCACTGCTGAGGTGTTATGGAAGACCAGGATGCTTCAAAAGCGGCCTTCAGCTCTTCTGCATTGTTCGGTCTCATGTCTCTCATCTTTCTCTTGGCAATGCCCCATAGATTCTCTATGGGGTTCAGGTCAGGTGAGTTTGCTGGCCAATCAAGCACAGTAATCCCATGGTCATTAAACCAGGTTCTGGTGCTTTTGGCAGTGTGGGCAGGTGCCAAGTCCTGCTGGAAAGTGAAGTCAGCATCCCTATAGAGCTCATCTGCGGAAGGAAGCATGAAGTACTCCAAAATCTCCTGGTAGATGGCTGCGTTGACAATGGACTTAATGAAGCACAGTGGACCAACACCAGCAGATGACATGGCTCCTCAAATCAACACAGACTGTGGAAACTTCACACTGGACTTCAAGCATCTTGCAGTGTGTGCCTCTCCATTCTTCCTCCATACTCTGGGTCCTTGGTTTCCAAATGAGATGCAAAATTTGCTCTCATCAGAAAAGAGGACTTTGGACCACTGAGCAACAGACCAGGTCTGTTTTTCTTTAGCCCAGGTAAGACGCTTCTGACGTTGTTTGTTGTTCAGGAGTGGCTTGACAAGAGGAATACGACATTTGAAGCCCATGTCCAGGATCCGTCTGTGTGTGGTGACTCTTGATGCACTGACTCCAGTCTCAGTCCACTCCTTGTAAAAGTCCCCAACACTTTTGAATGGCCTTTTCCTGACAATCCTCTCCAGGCTGTGGTCATCCCTGCTGCTTGTGCACCTTTTTCTTCCACACTTTTCCCTTCCACATAACTTTCTATTAATGTGCTTTGATACAGCACTTTGGGAACATCCAACTTCTTTTGCAATTACCTTTTGAGGCTTTCCCTCCTTATGGAGGGTGTCAATAATGGTTTTCTGCACAACTGTCAGGTCAGTAGTCTTTCCCATGATTGTGATTCCTACTGAACCAGACTGAGAGACCATTTAAAGGCTCAGGAACCCTTTGCAGGTGTTATGGCATAATTAGCTGATTAGAGTGGGACACTTTGAGCCTAGAATATTGCACTTTTTCACAATATTCTAATTTTCTGAGATTGTGGATTTGGGGTTTTCATGAGCTGTAAGCCATAATCATCACAATTATGACAAATCATGGCTTGAACTATCTTGCTTTGCATGTAACGAGTCTCATATATTAGTTTCACCTTTTAAGTTGCATTAGTGAAATAAATTAACTTTTGCACGATATTCTAATTTTTCGAGTTTCACCTGTACACACCCACCCTCAAAGAGGCATCCAGAGAAAATACACACACCCTCACAGAGACACCCATAGAAAAAGCTCAAAGACATATGCACACATCCTCACAGACATCCACAGAAAATGCACAGACATACACACCAACCCTCACAGAGAGACCCACAGAAAAAAAATACATATACACTCATAGAGACACAAACCAAAGCACAAAGACATAAACACAGACACCCACATAAACACTCACAAGAGGAAACATTTATGCACCTTGCATCCCCTAAATCAACAGTGTGTGACATGCATGATAAACAAATTGCAGAAACTAAGAGATCACTTTTTAAAGAATCATATTTGTAAATGTGCAAACAAAAATAATTCTGTGAATTCAAAATTGTACATTAATTATCTGGGTAGATGGCTAGATGAAGAAAAGTACTTTTAAAAGGTTGACTTGACATATGTTTGTTTGATTTTTCCCCATTTTCCCCAACCAAGAGCACCACTTCAAATATAGTGTACAAATGTTCCCATCTGTCAGCTGTACTTATGGATTTTGAAAATGCTGTACTCTATATGGTCTTGGTGGAACCATAAGTTGTGGTACTCATATCATTAGATCTGGTTAAATGCAGGATTTAGGCTTGTTGGTATGTATTTCATACATGTCAGCTGTAGTGTAAACTGAACAGTGTTAAGTTAACCTGTCTCATTTCAAACACTGAGCAATCTTAGTCTGAGAGTATAACATGTTATGCAGATGTAAAAATCTTAGATAAAATGCCTACTTGCATCTGGAAAGTCCTTTCATAAAGGGGCAAGGGGCAGTAAACGAATGTAATATATATATATATAAAATGCATATCTGCCAAAAGGGCACCTACCATTTGTGTATTGAGGAGGAAACATTTCTGCATGGTTTTAAATATAGAATTTATACAGCATTGTCAAATAATCAAATACACTGCTGCTAAAAAAATGTTTTTATGGACCCCTGGCCCCACCATACAACTACTAACACACTGAAGTTACAATCCGAAATTGCACAAAGAAAAAAAAAACATTTGCTAAGTAAGTCCTACCTCCTCTGCAAATGAAAGTGATCAGCCGTCTGACTCAGGCACACATTGTACAAACAAAGGCCTAGATTTAGAGTTTGGCGGTAGCCGTCAAAACCAGCGTTAGCGGCTCCTAACGCTTGTTTTTTACCGACTCCGGTATTTAGAGTTTAGTTACCGACACTCAAAAATCACCCAACGCACAAATCTCTACCGACAGCTCAGACCCAGTAGTTAACATCTACCGACAAAATAAACATCCACGAATCACAAAACAAATATTACACAAAGTACACTTACACTCATACAAACACTACACTATATTTATTTTTCAGATTTAATAATTTTTCATCCAAATAGAAAGGATCAAAGTTGCGAGATCTCGGGTGTTAGAAAAAAAACAACACAAATCCATTTTGCCATTGACTTACATTGACACACGGGAAAAGACCCTCATATAGCTACATCTAACTAATAAGATTATCACAAACATACACTCATCGATGCATACCAAAAATATACACCACATTACATACACAAACAAGTTATTTATTACAAAATGAGCACGATTTAGCTACCTTTTCACACAAGCTCATGACGTCACTCACTTTACGAGGAAAACCAGTCTTTGAAAAAAAAACCACCAAAATTTGGAGCCTACATTGACTTCTATGGGGAAGACGTGCTCGTGCACGTGACAGACAGATTTCCCTAACGCACGCAAATAGCGTAGACAAAAAAACTCCAAATACCAGCGCTAGAAATAGGAAAAAAATACATGCTTTTCTGCGTTACACCCAGCTATGACAAATAGATCAAGAAATGACTATTTCCCTATGGTGGACTTATGGATTTTACTTATTGAATATTCACGACAGCATTAAATTGTTTCATACTTTTACATTACATCAACTACAAATCAACATCACTACTAACAAACATTTTTAGAAATAAAATCACATTTAAACGGACACAAAAATAATTACAACATTTCAGGATTCACAAACAGTACACAATGGGAAACACCTCTCATATACCTTTATTATTGCATTTCATTTATTCAATTCATATGCTTGCAGCAACAGCATATCTACATAGGCTTAACACATGATCAGTCATGGATGCACATACATTACTTTTAGCATTCACTCATACATGTGCATTCAAATGATGGGGGAAAAACACATTACATTCTCTCTAGGAATCACAAAACAGAACATATTAATTTTACTGTACTTTTAATATCATGATTCCATCACAATAAACCATTAGGAATTACGTACAAGAAGAACATTATTACACCAGATTACAGATGTCACTTTATGGGAAGGAACAACAATGCCAGACCGCTATATAGAAGTCAGCATATGTGGGACACAATCACAATATATACGTAGATGTACATAACACGCATCACCCATCACGCAACCACAAAGCACACATTTATATTTTATTCAGCACACAATAACAATGTAGTCAAATACAACAACACAATGAGGATTTCAGAACTACATAGGCAGGTTAATAATATGATGACGTCATTAGAAGATTCAACCATACACATTACAGATTCACGACTGTACCGCCCCTTTCAGAAATTTACCACTCAATACTACAATACAACATATACGTAAACAACAGTTTGGAACAGCATTATTAGGGCGATTTGAATGGGACAATTAATAAATATTGTCAGATCGCAAATCACTTATATATATAATACTACAGATGACAGCCGGAAGTTATTCAGTATTAGTGCCATTTTAATGGGACGCATACAATATTGACATCTCGGCAATCACTTATATATACAATACTACAGATGACAGCCGGAAGTTATTCAGCATTAGTGCGATTTTAAAGGGACGCATACAATATTGACAGCTCGGCAATCACTTATATATACAATACTACAGATGACAGCCGGGAAGTTATTCAGCATTAGTGCGATTTTAAAGGGACGCATACAATATTGACATCTCGGCAATCACTTATATATACAATACTACAGATGGCAGACGGGAAGTTCTGAATTATTATTGCGATTTTAAAGGGACGCGTACAATATTGACAGCTCGGCAATCACTTATATATACAATACTACAGATGGCAGACGGGAAGTTCTGAATTATTATTGCGATTTTAAAGGGACGCGTACAATATTGACAGCTCGGCAATCACTTATATATACAATACTACAGATGGCAGATGTTACTTTATCATTTTCAAACAATGTTGCAGCAACATTGATCGATCACATTCGATGCACATTATACACAACTATGCACTTTCATTCATGTTTGCCTGGACGTGTGCTTGTTACTATAAGATCGCGTTTAAGAAATATTGATTACGCATATGATCAAACATTACAAACATGCACTGTGTGTGATATTTGACACTTTCACATTGAGATTCATTGGGGGAAAACAACATTTCAGCAAACAACAAAAAAACGCCCACTGTGAAATCATTCGCGCCGCTCACATACAAACAAGTGAATACAATTAGCAATCATTACAAACTCACTACCATTGGACTAATTGTACTATAAATCCCCCAAACAACATGGCCAAAGCATCACTTGTGATCCACATCAGATCAATTTGCATACCTTGTTACGCTGTTTTGAAAGATGGATGACGATGACATGGTACTGCTATTGGCGAACTAGCTGTTGATCGAATCAGGCAGCCTCAGCGGCTCAGACTGAGACGAAGGGGTCGTCTGGTTCGAGGTCCTCGTGTCTACAGGGTGAGACCCACCTTGGAAAACATGAGCGACTTTGAGGTTTATGATAAGTATCGGCTCAATCGCGAACAGCTCATTGGCCTTTACGATCTTCTTAAACCTCATTTGGAGCCACGTATAAGAATAAGGACTGCTGTTCCCGGCATGAGTAAGATGCTAAGTTGTCTATACGTCCTGGCCTCCGGGAGTTTTCAATCCGGAGAAATGTACATGCATGGCCTGTCTCAAGGTACATTCTCTGTGGTGTTTGATAACTTTCTGGACGCCATGGTACGTATCAGTAAGCAATACATAGGATTCCCACAGAATGATGGTGATTGGAGGCGCCTGAAGCGGGAATTCTTTGATATTGCTCAATTGCCCAATGTCTTGGGAGCCATAGATTGTACCCACATTGCGCTGCGTGCTCCAATTGATGACTTGCCCTTCAGAAATTGCAAACATTTTCATAGCCTCAACGTGCAGTATGTTTGTGACGCACAGATGAGGATTATGCATGTGTGTGCGAATTTTGGAGGAACTTGTCATGATGCCCGCATCCTCTCTCAGTCGTCCCTGTGGAGACCGTTTGAGGAAAGACAAATGCCCCCTGGTTATCTCGTTGGTGAGTATTTGTGCACAACATGGTTAATTAGTTTGACAATTGCCACTGTAGTTTTAAAATGTTAGTGTAATGTTCAGCTATAGGATGCAATTTAACCATTTATTTTTATTTCCGCAAATGTCTAGTTTTAGTTCAATGCAGATATGTAGCATGTCTTACCTTAAATGCTCAGATAGAGAATGCAATGTAACCATTTAGTTGCCATTTTACACAAGGTCTGGTTAGGAGAAATACGCATATGTAGCATGTCTTAGCTGAAATGGGAAGATATTAGCTAATGCAATTTAACCATGTCATTGTCTCTTTCCGCTAATGTCTAGTTTTAGTTCAATGCAGATATGTAGCATGTCTTACCTTAAATGCTCAGATAGAGAATGCAATGTAACCATTTAGTTTGCATTTTACACAAGGTCTGGTTTAGGAGAAATACGCATATGTAGCATGTCTTAGCTGAAATGGGAAGATATTAGCTAATGCAATTTAACCATGTCATTGTCTCTTTCCGCTAATGTCTAGTTTTAGTTCAATGCAGATATGTAGCATGTCTTACCTTAAATGCTCAGATAGAGAATGCAATGTAACCATTTAGTTTGCATTTTACACAAGGTCTGGTTTAGGAGAAATACGCATATGTAACATGTCTTAGATGAAATGGGAAGATATTAGCTAATGCAATTTAACCATGTCATTGTCTCTTTCCGCTAATGTCTAGTTTTAGTTCAATGCAGATATGTAGCATGTCTTACCTTAAATGCTCAGATAGAGAATGCAATGTAACCATTTAGTTTGCATTTTACACAAGGTCTGGTTTAGGAGAAATACGCATATGTAGCATGTCTTAGCTGTAATGGGAAGATAGAGAATAATATTGAACTAGATTATTCTTTTAAAAAATAAACATTTGTTAGTGGATTATCGTGTACAAAAACTTTTATTGGACTCAAAATACTATTTTGAGGATTCAGTTTGAATTATGTGCTGTTCATAATTTATATGTGATTCTGGGTACATGAGCCGGCCTTGGCTTATTACCCCCTTGCGTAGCCGACTGATGTGTCTGAGGAGCGCTACAATAGGGCTCATAAGAGAACCAGGGCGGTGGTTGAACGAATGTTCGGGCTCCTGAAGATGAGGTTCAGGTGCCTTGACAGGTCAGGAGGAGCCCTCCAGTACAACCCAAAGAAGGTGGCTAAGATTGTTATAGCCTGTAGTGTCCTGCATAATATTGCACAACGGGCTGGGATGCTGCAGGGCGTCCAGGCGCACCGAAACCTCCTCAGAGATGAGGAGGATGATCCTGTTCTAGAGGGGCCATTCCGGGACGAGGGGCTCAATGTCAGAGCAGACATCATCAACCACCACTTTAGACGGTAAATAATAGAAGTTAGACTGGAGTATTGTCAATAGATGTGAAATCTAGGGAAATGACAAGTAGAGAATTGTGCAAACATGTTATGATGTGTTTCATTTATTAATATAGGTGATGCTCTGGTCATTGGGTCCTGTAGCGAGTCTTTGCCACCTGGTTTTTAAAGAGGACATCAGCTGGTAAGTATAAATGTATGGACTGTTGCTGGCATGAATTGTACACAAATACATCATATGGCATACATTTTCTAAACTAGTATTTAGTTTACACATTACTTAAAATGTAAATACTCAGAAAGGGATCCTCTAGCATAACTATCCTCTAGCATGACTATGGTTCAATGTCACACATTAGAGGTTCGTTCTGCTCAATATGACTCATCTTCACACTTGATAGAACATAACACAAGATGCTACACACGCTTAGTAAGCTAGTGACAGAAATTTATTCAGAAATGGGGGGTGGGAGAGGGGTACAGAACTGATTCAAACACTTGTATTAGTAATTTTAAAAAACAATTTTATGCCATTAGGGAGATGACTTCATGTAAAGACTGAAAGGGAAGAATTCGAAGAATGACAGTGAAGAATTCCCAGACTGACAGTGGAAAAAGACAAGATTGAAATTGAAGAATACCAATGGGATCATGTCTGGCATTATCTTTCAAATCTGCTGACCTTGAAAACCATACTAAGACATGTTCACATGGTAAGTGCCAACTATTTGATAGAATAAGGCTGTGGAGGCATCCTATTGGAGACACTTAGATTATTTTCTAATTTTTAGATGGTATTTCACAGTCCTCTATTTTTGAAATGATGAATAAGACACCTATTGAAGATCAACTGTTTACCCCTGAATTGACTTTCAAAGACCATGCATTATCCAGGTTGGTTTACCAATGCATGCTAGTTAAGAATCACAGGAAGAATGTCGAATATTAGTAGCTTACATACATTAGTCATACTTAGTTCATAATTAGATATTTAGGTATCACAATCAGACACTTAGATTATTTTCTAATTTTTAGATTGGTTTTTCAGTCCTCTATTTATGAAATGATGAATAAAACACCTATTGAAGAAAAACTGTTTACCCCTGAATTGACTTTCAAAGACCATGCACTATCCAGGTTGGTTTACCAATGCATGCTAGTTAAGAATCACAGGAAGAATGTCGAATATTAGTAGCTTACATACATTAGTCATACTTAGTTCATAATTAGATATTTAGGTATCACAATCAGACACTTAGATTATTTTCTAATTTTTAGATTGGATTTTCAGTCCTCTATTTATGAAATGATGAATAAGACACCTATTGAAGATCAACTGTTTACCCCTGAATTGACTTTCAAAGACCATGCATTATCCAGGTTGGTTTACCAATGCATGCTAGTTAAGAATCACAGGAAGAATGTTGAATATTAGTAGCTTACATACATTAGTCATACTTAGTTCATAATTAGATATTTAGGTATCACAATCAGACACTTAGATTATTTTCTAATTTTTAGATTGGATTTTCAGTCCTCTATTTATGAAATGATGAATAAGACACCTATTGAAGATCAACTGTTTACCCCTGAATTGACTTTCAAAGACCATGCATTATCCAGGTTGGTTTACCAATGCATGCTAGTTAAGAATCACAGGAAGAATGTCGAATATTAGTAGCTTACATACATTAGTCATACTTAGTTCATAATTAGATATTTAGGTATCACAATCAGACACTTAGATTATTTTCTAATTTTTAATTGGATTTTCAGTCCTCTATTTATGAAATGATGAATAAGACACGTATTGAAGATCAACTGTTTACCCCTGAATTGACTTTCAAAGACCATGCATTATCCAGGTTGGTTTACCAATGCATGCTAGTTAAGAATCACAGGAAGAATGTTGAATATTAGTAGCTTACATACATTAGTCATACTTAGTTCATAATTAGATATTTAGGTATCACAATCAGTAAAAGGAATACATATTATAGTTGATATAGAGGTATTTGAATGGACATGAAATATTACATTTATGTTCAGCATACATATATATTTATTATTGAAATGTGATATACATTATTATGTATAATTAGAAATTCTGATATTTAAATTTAATTTTTATTACACAATATAATGGTGTATGGTTTGTTTGGTTTTTAATCCAAAAATTTAATTCATAAATATCTTGATAAAATTATGCACAAAGTTAGAGCATAGACACAAGATGATTGTAAATGTATTTTATGAATATTTTACAACGTGTGTATTAACTTTGTAAAATTTTGTTTTTTAATTTCAGATTGTCATCTGATGACTTCCAGGAATATTTTTTTGTTTTTGTTTTTGTTAAAAAAACTTTTTATTTTTAAATGGTAATAATCAACATTTTATTATTAAATACCCTTTTTTGAACAGATTATAATAAATATCCATATAATCTGTCAATAAAAAACAATTTGACTCCCATGACTGGTAGTTATCTATTTGACAAGCACATGCATAAGATCAAATTAGGCATTAATTTTAGAAAATCCACTGATTCAGAGAATATTAAATTAAACTATCTTTTTTAAATTAATTGGGGAGTGAGATCCATCGATGCTTTTCTTGTGAAATTCTTAGATGTTAAAATAATTTCGGATATGTAGTCAGAATTTGACATAATTTTTTTTGTTTCACTTTTAAGAAGGGGAAGTGGTTCACTTACATTAAAGTGACAGTGTTGTTGAATGTAAAATTAATTTTATAAGATCTTGTATCTTCCTTAGGTATCTAAAAACATTATTTTATTAAATTTATAAATTTTAAATTTAAAAATGGTAGGTCATTTAACTTCATATTTTGCACAAGCTAGTTATTGGATGCCATGTTAATAGATTTTATTTTCTAGTGGAGTCATTTAAAGGGACATTTAACTATAGTTATTAATATTATGTAGTTTTTAAAATCTTACCTCTTGGGTTAGACATTACATATCTATATATAATTTTCATTCCCCTTTAGTTTCTTTCGACAATGTTAAATCAACATTCCGAATGTTTTGGTCCTTAAAGGGACATTCACAAAGTATATTGTGTATTGAATTTTAAAAAATCATAAAAGAATTTAAACATATTTAGAAAGTACTATAGAATTACATTCAGTCTTTAAATATACTTCGAAAAAGATACATCAATGCACATATCTTAGTCAATTACATAAGGCATCTATGTGCAACCAACAATCAGCATCAAAATAGCCTATGTAGATATGTATTTAATCCAAGAATATATATAATTACAATCTAATGATTGAATAACAAAACATATTAAGTTGTTCAAATATTATAATCTTATCCAAAATGCATAAATAACATATAGCTTAATGTCCCTCTAAGCTGAATACTGCGAAATACATCCATTACAATATATATTTCAGTCAGTGTCTAAAACAATCCAGAAGTTAATCTAAATATGCTTTACTCATATGTTATACTAATTTTGCAAAAGGAAGGTGCCTAGGTTTATGATTTTTCAAGCATTATTGTGAAATGTCTCCTTAAAGGGACATGAACTCAAAATATACTTAAAGGGAGACAGTTATAAAATTAATGATTTATACATTCAGAGCGAGTATTCTATTTTAAGCAACTTTATAAATTGTCTCATATTATCAATATTCCTCGTGATGTTGCTATCATTACTTTAAAAATAAGGCATTAAATTGATAATTTATTTGCTTCAGTACTCTGGACAGAACTTTTTTTTTTTGGGTGGATTAATTTATCCAACAATCATCAAGGACAACCCAGGTTTTTTGCAAAAATTGTCCGTAATCTAAAATATCATTATTGATTTGCAAAGAAAGATAACAAGATAATTCTTAACATTTGAGAATCGGATTAAATTATAAAGTTGCTTAACATTTCATGCTCAATCTGAATCACGAACGCTAAATTTGTTTGGACAGTGTCCCTTTAAGAGATTTAAAGAGTGTATTTACTTCTCTTCTTATCTTGACATACTTTGCTTGAAAAGCATATCGAGATAGGCTCAGTAGATGAAGATTGGTGGATGCACAGAGATGCCTTATGTGATTGGCTCAACCATGTGCATTTAAATTTCTTCTGTTGAGGATATCTAAATACAAAGATAAATTGAGTTACATTTTAAAGTCTAAACAATTTTCTATCTCTACAGATCATTTGATACAATTGTTTGTTTGTAATGTCTATTTAAAAATAAAGACGCCATTGCACAATAACATATATGAGCAGTTCAGACAAATACAAGCTCAAAGGTTTATTTACTAATAACAAACAAACCTGTAGTTTAACATCTATAAACAGATTATCCAAGTTACTGACATTATAACCTGAATTTGAACATTCAGAAATGTTGCGTGGGAAACGGATCTTGAAACACCAGATTTGCATCTTTAAACATTAGAGTCTAATGTCACGCAATAGCACACAATCAATGTGCATTATAAATACATTTAATAGAGCAATGTCAATACTTCACAATAAGTCAACAAATTGATTTTATGAACAATAAAGACATACAATATTAAATGTGTATTTGTATTAAAGAAACAGACCGTTATTAAAAAGAAAAATGTATACAACATTTAATAATGTGACAGTATTAGATTTTAAAGAGAATTTAAACATTAATATTTAACGGATCACGGATATTAAATCTGTGTCACACATATCCGCATGACAGGCCCATGAGTTACAAATACTTCTATATGAAAAATTAAGTTAGAGCACCACCAGGAGGTATGTGTATGGAAGTTGCTAAGATATGAAACATTAAGGAACGGCCAATCAGAGTTCATCACACAAACACAACTTGAGTCAGGATGGACTCACAGACATTCTAACAATATTTCAAACTTTTATCCAATCAGATGTACAGATAACTTGTCCCATGGTGCATCTCATGTTTACTTCACCATATAAAAGTCCATTACACGTTGCCATCTTTGTCAGTTCTCTAATGCCTGCTGGTATATTATTCTATCTATATATCTATCTATCTATCTACAACCATCTCGGCAGGCATGAAACCTCCCAGGTTTACCAAGCAGGAGAGCGCTGCACTGGTCCACGCCGTCAAGGACTTTTATCCCCAGCTGTTTGGGAACAAGAGGAGGTCGACAGATGTGCCTGTTAAGAAGGCCCTCTGGGAGTCTATCACCAATGCGGTTCAATTGGTGTGTGGCGTCCAGAGGAGCCAGGATCAGATCATGAGGAGATTCGGAGATATGAGGTTGCGCTTGACAAAAAAAGTCAACCTCATAAGGGAGTGGGTACAAGCCCATAAAAGAGGGGGCAAAAGAGAGGCCCCGCAGAAACTTTACCTACTCCCTTATGAGGTGACTTTATGCAAGCTCCTCACTCTCTGGGTCCCCAAAAGATTCAGATCCTCGCCATCCTCTGCCTCCTCTTCTTCCCTCCCAGCTGCTGGATCTGAAAGTCCTGACCCGGGGGCCAGGGCAGCTGCTTCTCCGTCCGGTGGCCTGGGAGGAACTGAAAGAGAATCTGAACCAAGTAACTATCCAACTTCATATAATATCTTAATATTTGATTATATTTTTAAAAAATGTGTATATAGTCAGATACTAAACCTATACAGATCTCACAACATACACTACATATGATGTTTAGATATCTGATTTTAGATTAGTGACACATGAAATAGGAATGATGTTTCTTGCGCTCTACAGAATATGCGTCACAGAGCGAAAATTGAATTGCGCATACACGTTAACATGGGTTTGCTGTAAGTGGCATTGCTTTATACATGTTGGTCAAATGACGGATGCGTAATTCCGCTTGGAATCATTGCGCAATGATCGCGAAATTATAATTGCGCATACACGTTAACATGAATTTGCTGTAAGTGGCATTGCGTTATACATTTTGGTCAAATGACAGATGCGTAATTCCGCTTGGAATCATTGCGCAATGATCGCGAAATTATAATTGCGCATACACGTTAACATGGGTTTGCTGTAAGTGGCATTGCTTTATACATGTTGGTCAAATGACGGATGCGTAATTCCGCTTGGAATCATTGCGCAATGATCATGAAAATTAGAATTGCGCATACACGTTAACATGGGTTTGCTGTAAGTGGCATTGCTTTATACATGTTGGTCAAATGACGGATGCGTAATTCCGCTTGGAATCATTGCGCAATGATCGCGAAAATTAGAATTGCGCATACACGTTAACATGGGTTTGCTGTAAGTGGCATTGCTTTATACATGTTGGTCAAAATGAAATGTGAATTATTATATATGTGAAGAATACAGTATTCTTATTTTCAATATTATACATAATAAAAAAAAGAATAGCAGAATCCAAATAAATAATAACATATGCCCATCAATTGATGAGAATGAAATAACACAAAAGATTAATTAAAGCTACAGTAAACAACACAACTGATTGAAAATAAGAGTACAGGATATATTTATCATGAATTTAATTGAGGAAACAATTAACTCATGGGACTACCAAAAGATTAATAGTTTTTAATTGATTTGCTAATAATGTCAAGATTTTAAACATGGCATGATTTGTATTAATGATATCCAATCCTCATTTAATATATTACAGATCTGGATGTTGGTGCTGGATCCTCAAGCCAGGGCTTGTCACAGTATGGTATGTCTCATTTTAATTGACATTTGTCTTAGAAACATGGACAGAACATTGCATACTAAATCCACATTGTTCAATATTTATATGTATCTGCAAAATGGATTATTAAAATATTTACAAATAAGAATAAAAAAAACAACAACATAGGATTACATTGTAAGACTACTCTGAATTTTTATCGAATTTAAGATATCCCATCTATTCTTGATATCTTAATTTTAATGTAAGATTCTTTGAATGTCCAATTTATATTCTTCCCTTGTGTATTGCTTAATCTTATTTGTATACATTTTGAAAAAATTCACACACTTTTGCATATGTTTTGATTTTAAAAATATAGATTCCATTTTTTAAATTGATCACGTCATTTAAGGGACATGCCAACTAAATTTTACATTGAATGATTTTTAAACATGATTTTATTGTTTTGTTTAAACATTTTATGAGCTACATTGGTTCAGTCTATTGTTTTAGTTCTTCTAAAAACATATTGATTTTGGTTTAGGTTAAACAATGCATTACTGGTATTATCCGGCTGTTTTTTTATGCATAAATTGTCATTTTGTCAAAAGTTAAAATCATGTGTTCAGATAACAGTAGTACATAGTTTCAAAAAGTATACAATTACACATTTAGAGCTTCATGTCCCTTTAATAGATGAAAATTAAATAATTCTTAGGATATCCTTAAATAACATATTAGATTGGAATTGCATGCTCAATCCCATTCATTACATCAACATATGGAGTAGAGAATTCATTAACACCAACATTGTCAAATCAATATATTTTTATATTAAAGGGACACTGAGCTAAAATTATTAATGTTGTCATTCAGATAGAGCATGCAATATTAATCAACATTTAAATATAATACTATAATCATATGTGAAATATTCTATTGCTAAATGTATTTTAAAATCAAGAATGTACGTTTATCTGCAGCTCAATTTTGGCTGACCAACCTGGGTTTTTATTGATGATTGGTGGATACCTTCAACAAACAATATTTATTGAATCCAATATTGCTTATCTGCCTTTAAGATTAAAATGTAGCAACATTAAAATTATAATAGGAGTCAATGTTAAATCATTTGGAACAGTTTGAACAGTGAAATCAATGATTGAAATAAATCAGGTCAGTGTCCCTTTAATAAACAATAGATTAATTAATGCTTACATTCTTTGGATTAGACAATATTGATATATAATTCACATATTCACTGTTGGAGTTACTTTATAGATATAAGCATACTCTAACAGCACCATGATCACATATTTGTACTAATCAATTTGGTTTGGTATTGTGATCAATATGTGTTGTGTCCTAAACAAGATTACTGTACATTGCACAAATGGCTCGATGTGCCACATGTCTTTGTTTATATTTGTCAACAGCTGTTATTCAAAATGTGGTTTGTGTGTATTCTTTTAAGAACATTGATCAATGGGTATATTTAGATATGCAATAGCATCGTATGAGATGAGTTTGATGTCTAATATAGTCAGAAATTAAACATATGTTCAATACATCATTTTTTACAGAATCCCCTTGATTCAATCAAGCATTTTTTTTTATAATGACTGCTCTATTCTTCACATTTTCAAGTTGATTATTCTTATAAATCGATACAGATGTGATTTAGTGCTATCCCAAATGTGTTCACTAATACATATCTATATCATTCATAGAGAGAGTTGTTGTGGGGAGCCCAGAGGAATCCAGCACCGACACAGAGCTGCCTTTGTGGTCTTCTGGTAAGTCCATTGACTCATTTATATGTCATTGAAGGTGTATTGGTAATCAATATTATGAGCATGATTCTGATGAAGCATAACATTTGAAACAAACATATAATTTACTCCTCTGATTATATATTCATTTTATTTGAATATTGAAAGATTAAGAATTAAAACTTTCTTAGTCTACACCTTTGTTATTCAGAAGATGTATAGCATATGTTTGTTTCCATGTTCATTTTTTACAACAATCATCAAGTGATACACACATGAGAAATCTTAAATGTTCTATGTACTATGCTTTTATGATTATAAAATTAATCCAAACAATAAATTGAAAATCTGAATCATTGAGAATAACAAATCTAATGTCATTTGTATGCTCCATCAAAATGATGTAAATCATAACTTTGGGTGTGTATATCTTTAATGCAACATTGATGTGTGTCTTTGAGCAACAGTAACATATGTTATAATATCTGATCTTAACGTGTACACAACATGTTATTTTTTACAGATATTGATTTAACATGTGGGACGGAGGAGGAAGAGGCTCCCTTGAAGTCTGATGGTATGTGAAATATATCTAACATGTTTCCAACATGTTGCTTTATTGGAAATCATTTTATTGAAGACATTCAAAGTCTACAGCTTTTGCACTTTAAAAAGGAATATTATTTGTCTGTTCAAATATACTACTGCCCCCTTTATATATCAGGCAGCATGAAGATATGCTTGGATTTGTTTAAATATTTGGATTTGAAATTCATGCCATCATGATGTCACATGCATATTCCAGGCCAAACCACAATAATAATTTTATAATTGTACAGACAGTCATTGATATTCATCTGAGTGCCTATATGCATACCATATCCTCATGTCATCATTGTTTAGAAATTCAAACACACTTCTAAGTATATTGCAAACATAATCAAGTTGAAATGCGTTGATTTGATTTCATGATGTATGAGATGTTAATATATTTATAATATTTATTTCAGATGGATCCTCCTCTTCTGGTCATCAATTTTCCGCCCATGCCCAATCCCTTGCCCAGTCCCCTGCCCAGTCCCCTGCCCACTCCCCTGCCCACTCCCCTGCCCAGGCCCAGGCCCCTGACCAGTCCCCTGCCCAGTCCCCTGCCCCTCCACAGACCACAGACCCTCCCGGCCCTTCCCATTTTTCCTATCCTGTCCCTCCCAAAAAACGCCCCTTCCTCCCCCTTCTCCGCTCTCCCCGTCTTTTGGCCCGTACAGCTACCCCAGCTGCCCAGCCCCCAACTCACCACTCACCAGCTGTACGGGCTACCCCAGAGCAGCAGCCCATCCCTCCCCAACCCAATCCCATCCCTCCCCCCTGTCTCAACCTTCATTGTCCTGGGTGTCGGATTGTCCTTCCCAGGCACAGCTGTAAGTATCATTCAAAATCAACATTATAAGATACTTAAAGGTACACTGAATGAAAATTTTTCTATTGTGATTCAAATAGAGCATGCAATGTTAATCAAAGTTATAATTTACTACTCTTATCAATTATTCTTCATTCTCTTGCTATCTTTATTGAAACAAAGAAATGCCTATATTTTTTTTTATTAAAAAAAAATCTGGACATCATTTCTTTATTGTTGGATGAATGTATCCATCAATCAGCAGGGACAACCAAAGTTGATAACCAAAAATGGCCTGCCCTATAAACTTACATTCTTGCATTTAAAATATAGCTAGAGAATTCAAACATTTAAAGAATACGAGTAAATTAATAATTCTTTTTAATGTCATGCTCTATCTGAATCAGTAACTAAAATATTTAGGTTTAGTGTCCCTTTAATTTGATATCACTACATATACCAATCACCACTATTTGGATCCAACAATTTATGTACAAATGTTCATACATTATCTCTTGTATAACCCAGCGGGAATGTAATTTCTTCTGGTTGCTATGTTTACACAGCTTGTCCTCAACGCCAAAATGTTTAAGGATAGGTGTGCCTACCACAGTATAACAAAAATCTTTAAATTGCTAATGTAAGTACAATGTAAATCCTTTTACAAGATTTTAGACACTCAAGCTGTAAAAGTGGATCATCAAAAACCAATTAAAGGGGACAACATGTTGGATTAAAATGTCCATTTAATGGTTTAGGTCAGTCTGAATAACATATTTCATGTGTAAATAATCAATGTCAACAAATTAATTTAAATAATTATTTGTCTTTATGATGACAATGTATCTTTGCTTTTCATTTTGTCTGTTGTGTAATTATCATTAATATTTGATTTTTTCTTTATTTTAGGCTGTGACTCAACATGGCTCACGCTAGAAGGTCTAGCACGCGTAGAGCAGGCCGTGTTGAGGAACGCAGCTGTCCTGAGAGGGATGGCCGACACCATGCAGGCCCAGCTACAGGTTCAGCATATGACTCTACATCAGATGAGGCAGTGGAACTCAATGCTTGAATCTGTAGCTAGACATGCACAGGACGATGAAGGGGATGACCAGTAAGTGGAGGATCTGGAGATGCTCCAAGGGCGCAGATAAGAATCCTCCGTCCACATGTTGATGTTTGTTTTTATGGTTGCCATTTGGCCTTTTTTTCTGGTTATTGTTGTGCCTGTTGCACTCTTTTACCTTGTCATATGTCTCCAATGGGGCTATGCTGGCCCTTTGCAACTCTCTTCATGGACTGTGATGCACTCTGTTACCTTGTCATATGGCTCCAATAGGGCTATGCTGGCCCTTGGCAACTCTCTTCATGGACTGTGATGCACTCTGTTACCTTTTCATATGGCTCCAATGGGGCTATGCTGGCCCTTGGCAACTCTCTTCATGGACTGTGATGCACTCTGTTACCTTGTCATATGGCTCCAATGGGGCTATGCTGGCCCTTGGCAACTCTCTTCATGGACTGTGATGCACTCTGTTACCTTGTCATATGTCTCCAATGGGGCTATGCTGGCCCTTGGCAACTCTCTTCATGGACTGTGATGCACTCTGTTACCTTGTCATATGGCTCCAATGGGGCTATGCTGGCCCTTGGCAACTCTCTTCATGGACTGTGATGCACTCTGTTACCTTGTCATATGTCTCCAATGGGGCTATGCTGGCCCTTGGCAACTCTCTTCATGGACTGTGATGCACTCTGTTGCCTTGTCATATGGCTCCAATGGGGCTATGCTGGCCCTTGGCAACTCTCTTCATGGACTGTGATGCACTCTGTTACCTTGTCATATGTCTCCAACGGGGCTATGCTGGCCCTTGGCAACTCTCTTCATGGACTGTGATGCACTCTGTTACCTTGTCATATGTCTCCAATGGGGCTATGCTGGCCCTTGGCAACTCTCTTCATGGACTGTGATGCACTCTGTTACCTTGTCATATGGCTCCAATTTTCCTGATCTTTACAAGATTATTTATAAACGTTGTTGATGTTTTCTGACATACTAATAAAAGACATGTCATTGCACGATTCTTTGTCCTCCTTATTCATGTCATTGATTGAAATCTCTAGTTTATCTGGTTGATCCTTAAAGGGACCTTAGCAAATATAATGGTGTTTCCTGAATCATATATGTAATACAATTGTAAATGACTTTAAGATTAACATCTCCAATGTAATTTTATTATTTGTCTTTATATATTTTTGGAAAAGCTTTATCATTGCATGATTATGATTAGCATAGTAATTCTTTTATATATGTATATATAGATTGTTATTTGTGTATATATATGTATATTTCAAATTTCACATCCATGTGTGTATTTATAAACTCTGCATGAATTGATGCACCTTTAACAAATGATCTGAGGATTGATACAATGATATAATCCCTGTAAAGTGTTCATTTTATTGAAATAGTATTGTCTCCGTGTATCCTCTTTTTAAAAATTAAAATCATGTCCCTTTAAGTGATGCTGAGCACAATTGTTAATGAATGGATTTCCATTTCTAAAGCGTTTTTGTCCTTTTTACATGAACAAGGACATATAATCTTATTAATAAACAATCTTATTGTAATGTTGACAGCACATGTATTTCATTTTCAAATCTATCTTATTGTAGTAGTGTAACCAAATCAATCTCTGTGTGTAATGCGCATATTTTAGATGAGGAATATGTTTTTCCAAATAATTGAAAAAAATACTTCTCCTCCCATATATGGCTATAGGTAGGCTGACCATATTTCAACTTGAATAAATGGCACGTTTGATCAATACATGTGTCATTATTGTTATTCCAAAACAATCTAAACATATCTTAAAACATCAATGGCATATGTATGTCTCATGTGTATCTTTTAAATGTTAAAGATATACACCATAGCTATAGTTAAAGGACAGTCAAGTCCGAAAAGATGATTCATGATTTCATGACATTCCTAGATAGCAATATAGACACATACTAGTTACTAAAATATAAATACGTTTCTTATTGATATGCCAAGCTGTCAACTGAGTCCTTGTATTGGCTGCGGTTTTTCAGCGATCTCGGATGCGCCATGTTGCTTAAGACGTCACCTGCCAGGCTGTCCAATGATTCCTTGTATTGACTGACGTTTTTATGCGATCAAGGATGCACCTTTTATTGGATGGCGTTTTTACGCGATCAAGGATGCACCTTCTTTTGGTTTGCGTTCTTACGTGATCAAGAATGCGCCTTTTATTGGATTGCGTTCTTACGTGATCAAGGAAGCGCCATGTTAATTAAGACGTCACATGCAAAGGTAAAAAACGTCTGATTGTATTACGTAGTCCCGCAATATTTTTTGGTGAATGAGAAGACAAGTTTAAAAACATGGCGAATATGGATTTTTTGCATCATGTTACATTGTTGACCCATAGCTGATAAAGACCACCACATTCTCTTTTGCTGGATGTCTGGTTGAATAAACGAACAAAAGCAAAATGTTTTCATGCATAAGATATTTCGAGGCAAGTGCAAATCTCTATAGTCCATGTTGTTTAATATGTTTGTCAACAATATGTTCCTTTTTATGAAAAATGACTGTTGTGTTTAATGTTAAAGATATCTAATTTATAAATATGCGCTATTGTGTTAGAATAAAGTAATCAATATGCATTTATCTTTATCATATGCTAAATATATGATGCCGACTTCTTCTAAATGTAATTTCGTCGTATATTTTATTAAAGGTTCATTAGACACTCACATTAAAAACCAAAATATTTTATTTTGTCTCTAGTTATATAGTCCATTGTTTACCAAATACACGTCTCATTTTGCTTCTGTTCAAATAAAATTGAAGTAATTTTCAGACTCCTCGCCAAGCCTCAAAGTTTCATGTGAGTACCATCTCCAGCTTTCTCCTGTTTGTGTAAAGGGTCTTTTCATATGTTAATGATGGGGTATTGTCTTGTTTTACGGTTGTAATGGGGGTTCATCTATCTTTTCAATAGAGATAACCCTATTTTCTTTGAAAGTGTTTAAAGCTTTTTAATATTGATTTTGATATCAGTATATGTTAATCTTGTTGTTTCTAGTAGTGTCTATTACATGCAGTTCTGTTAAAAAGATAGTATACTGTCCCTTTAATGCAAATGTTGATTTTTGTATCATGTATGAGTTCCACATTGGTTAATCTCCAAATATATTATTGTTAGCATATTTTTTCCCCCACTCCTAAAAGGACTTTAAACCATATTCATTGTTAAAACAAATGTCTTTCTAAAAAAAAATTAACACAATAATGTCTCTTTAAGAAAATAGATTTTATTTAACACGTCAATATAAATCTATTTTCAATATTTATTGTTTGAACAAGTACATGTAGATATACCAACAATCTGCAAATATTATATGTTAGCATATGTAATTTTGTTAAAGGGACAGTTTAGAAAACAAATAATGTTTTGCATTATGAAAAAAGTCAATTTTGTAATATCAATGATATCAAAGGTTTCTCACCAATTAATCATTTGTCTGTGTTTATTTTAATTTGCTAGCTAAACCTATGAGGTTCGTGTGCTCATTTCTTAGAGCTTGAAGAGTGCATGTAATAATTATGCAATTTGACCACTAGAGGGCATTTGGATAGCATTTTTATATCTAAAACCTTGAGCTCATACAGCATATTTACCATGTATTGATCATTGATGTCTAAAATGTTGTTATGTCAGAACAACAAATAAGTGGTCATTTTTCATAGGCATAGATACAAGGGTAAGCACATAAGTCACACGTATTTCTCCATGTTTTGTTGTTTCCAACTTGATAATGCGTAATACAGTGTTTTCTTTGTAATCAATAATGTTCGGACTGTCCCTTTAAGCTGTGTTATTGGCATTCAAACAGTAATATGCCATCATGGATAATTGTAATGCTAATTTTGTTTGCGATTCGGGAAACAGTTTGGACATCACATCACAGAAACCAATCAATATCATGAACAAGGATAGGTATGTGATGTGGTTTTCACACACTTATAACCCACACTCTGCAAACAATCTGCCTCCATGGACCCGGTCCCATAGAAGTAGATTATATACAGAGTGTGGTCCACAAGTGTATGAAAACAACATCATCACATACCTATCCATTACACATTAAATAAAAAAAACATTAAACATGAAAACAAATACTTACTTCCTCTTCCTTCCCCTCTTCCCACGGGGCTGAGGCTCTGGTTGGGTCAACTGCCGACTCCAATGAGTTCTCATTGGAGATGTTGTGGGAAGAGTGGAAGGAAGAGTACTGGGACGACCAAGGTGAGGAGGAGGAGATGGGCCGGCAGGAGGAGATGGGCCGGCAGGAGAAGATGGCCCGGCAGGAGAAGATGGCCCGGCAGGAGAAGATGGCCCGGCAGCAGGAGGCCCAGCAGCAGGAGGCCCAGCAGCAGGAGGCCCAGCAGATGGTGGGCCAGGAGCAGGAGGCCCAGCAGATGGCGGCCCAGGAGCAGGAGGCCCAGCAGATGGCGGCCCAGGAGCAGGAGGCCCAGGAGCAGGAGGCCCAGGAGCAGGAGGCCCAGGAGCAGGAGGCAGACCAGCAGATGGTGGACCAGGAGGCAGACCAGCAGGAGGCAGACCAGCATGCGCCTCCCGGAAGAAATTAAACATCTCTTGTTGGAGTCTAAAGGTTCTGTTTTGGGCTTCTTCTATTCGAGTAAGGAGGTGTATGATTTGGGTTTGGCCTTCAATGATTTTGTTTTGTCCTTCAATAATTCTAGTTCTGCCTTCTATATTTTGTATCCGGGAGTTACGCATCTGGTCAATGTAGTCTAGTAGAACCCGCACCTCAGCTATTTCCTCTTGTTGTGCACGGCGGGGTGCCCGTGCACGGCGGCCTGCTGGTGCACGGCGGCCTGCTGGTCCTTGAGGGGCCTCTGCTTCCGCGGCCTCTTCCTCTGCTTCCGGGGCCTCTTCGTCAAGGGGGGCCTCTTCGTCAAGGGGGGCCTCTTCGTCAAGGGGTGCCTCTTCGTCAAGGGGGGCCTCTTCCCTCCGAGGTGGAGATTCATCCCCACCACTCTCATCCCGGGGAAAAGGAGGAGCCTGTAGTTGCTGTGCTGCCTCCTCCTATACTCTGTATATTAGAAAAATAAATAAATGTATATATTAGCATATTTCAAAATAAATTACTTAGCTTACGATACAATTACAAATGCAGCCTCATTAATCCACTTTGAAATCTAACCTTCAAAATACGATTTCCGCATTTTCTAAACCGTGTTTAAATGCACACCTAACCGATAGCCTAGATACTGATGTAACCGCAAAGTAATTGTGAATGCGTTTACGTAATAATGTGTTAAACAGCGTAATAGCATTAATCTGATCCTTAAAGGGACATGAAACCCAATGTTTTATCTTTCATGATTTAGAAGCATACAATTATAATCAACTTTCTAATGTACTTTTCTTATCTAATTTTCTTCATTCTCTGTATATTCTTTGCTGAAAAGCATATCTAGATATGCTTAGAAGCTGCTGATTGGTAGCTGAATATAGCTGCCTCCTGTGATTGGTTCACCGTGTGCATGGCTATTTCTTCATTAAAGTATATCTAAAGAATTAATCAAATTAGGTAATATAAGTAAATTGGAATGTTGTTTAAAATTGTATTCTCTACCTTAATCATGAACGGAAAGGTTTGCGTATAGTGTCCCTTGAAATACATTCGTATGTTAATTTATTCTTAAATGAGCTTACCGTCAGATGAGAATGGCAGGTTCCCGGTATCAATTCCTCCGATACCGACTATATCCACCTCGGAGATGCTGGGACGCAACATTTCCTCCCATCGGCAGTAATCGATTTCCAGTGCAGGGCCGCCACCGGCTCCTGCGGCATGTCGGGCCTCCCGGCTTAACTTTTTCTTAAGATCCATCTTGCAGTCCCGGTAGCGATGTTTAATAGAGTTCATATCTCTGTTCCGGCCACCCACTGCATTGACTGCATTCCTTATCTCATGCCAGAGCTTCCTCTTCTCAGTCGGGGTGGTCTTCTGATGCTGCAGCCTCCTATACCTGGCCATATAGGCTTCTACGAGGGCCTCCTTCTCCTCCATCGAAAACCTCGCCTCCCTAGTCGCCTTGGCCTTCCCCTGTGACGATGCCCTCTGTTTCCCGGACTGTGAAGCCCTACTCTGTCCGCCACTGGGCCCAGCCACTTGTTCATCTTGAACCAAGTGGCTGGGTCCACCCACCACTTCCACCCCCGCTTCCTGCCCCCCTTCCTGCCCCCCTTCCTGTCCTGTTCCTCTCCCCCTCCCTCTCCTCCCCCCTCTACCTCTCCCCTGCCTGCCCTCCATCTCTTCCCTAAACTAAACCCCAAATAAGCAAACAAAAAGTGAGTGTGATCAAATGAAAGGGGGTCAAAATAAAGAACTAAAAAGACCAAAAAAAGTGCAGAAAGTGTGAAAGGGATATAAATAAAAGAGGGTAAGGAGTATTTAAATGAACAAAATGAAGAATAAGACTAAAAGGAGGATATGTAAACTAAATGTAACTAGGGGATGGTGTTGGGATGGGGATGGGGTATGGGATAAGAGTAAATGGGATTACAGGGAATGGGACTACAGGGAATGGGGTATGGAGTGTAGTATGAGAGGGTATGGGGTATGGAGTGTATGTAGTGTTATTGATAAGTGTATGTATGTATTGAATGTGTTTGCGTGTAAATGTGTTAAGTGTACAGAAAAAGCACTCGCGCACTCACCCAAACCAACTGTCGTTCACTAACTCCCACTAGCACTAACTCTCTAACTCACACTACCACTAACTCTCTAATTCACACTACCACTAACTCTCTAACTCACACTACCACTAACTGACTCACAATAATGCACAAAATCTCTAAGCTCCAATCTCCAAAAACCCACCAGCAACACAGTGAGAGAAGCCATTCTTGTGTGGTGCTTATATACCCTGTGTAAATGTTTAATGATGTACCGATTTGAGTTGTAAATTGTGTTCAGCTGTGCTTTATTCTTACTTATTATTTGTGCAATGTGTATTAGGTGTGTGAATTTGCGCATGCTCATTTGGAGTTAGTATTTGTGGAATGTGTAGAATGCGATGATGTCATAGTGCTCGTTTTCTATAACATTGTCCAATAGTATTATGTTTAAATGTTAATTTGCGATGGTGTGGTATTAGTGAAGTGTTGTTTATGTATGTTTGTCCTAATATATAGTATTATTGAATGCGAGTATTTTGCTAGTGTATGATTTTTATTTTTTTTTCCTTGTTGTTATTTACCGTATTTCCGCTTCTTACAGTATATGCGTATTCCCTGTATTTTATTTAATTAAAATTCCCCCCGCTTCTGAATGTGTAATGCTTATGTGCTTTGTTTAGTGATTGTTGTTGTGACATTTGCGGCGTGTTATTGTTGTGCATGATGTGGTATGCGTCATATGACCGAGCTGTGCGTATTTCTCGCGAGATCGAGTGTTAGATGAAAAAAGCGTGTTTGTTTGCATTTCCATTGATCTCTATGGGAGACTGTCTAACGCGGGCAGGATTCCGCGTGTGAAATACACGCGTTAGGAGTATCGTTAGAAGGTTTTTTTTTAACTCTAAATACCAGCGTTAAACAATGCCGTGCGTTAGACATAAACCACGCGTAGCTATCGCACCCCATCTACCGCCAAACTCCAAATCTAGCCGTTAGTGCTTAGTCTGTCTCACCCTGTGCATAGTGGTTTAGTGCACACTCAGAAATCCTCTCAAATGCTAATACTTTAGTCCTTGTAATAACATAATTTCCCATGCTCAATTAGCACTCTGCTGTAGTACCCACTGGTGGCTTTTTTTTTAGTTCTTGCCTCATGGGGCCCCCTGGCCCATTGGGCCCCTGACAGGAGTCACCCCTGTCACCCCCTGATGGCGGCCCTGCTCCTGTGTATATATTTCAAGCTGGTTATATTGATTGTGTTTTCTATAAATTCTATACAATAATTAACATAAGCTGCATTTTACATGAAAATGCATATAAATTTAACATTGTATAGAAATGTAATGCTACTCTAAACTATTAACCCCTTACGCACCCCCACCCCCACCGCACCCCAACCCCTCTACACTATTAACCCCTAATGTGCCATAACCTAAAAAAACACAAAGCACTACCAAAAATAAAAAACACCTAACAGTTATGACTATCATAAAACTAAAGTCCCCTGGAAAAAAGCCCACCCAAAAATAAAAAACCCTGTACTACCACTAAAACCTACTTTAACATTTGCCCTTAGAAGGTCAATTTGAAGGGCATTGTCCTAAAGCAATTTAGCTCTTTTACATTTAAAATTAAAAATATTATCTAAAATAAAAACTTTCCACCTCCCTGGAAAAACACTATCTTTAAAAACCTACTCTAAAAATTGCCATTATAGGGATGATAAAAAAACCTATCCTAAAAATAAGATTGCCCTGAGAAGGGCATTTGGTAAGGCATTGCCCTAAAGCGATTATAGCTCTTTTACATGAAAAAAAACCCTATTATAAAAAATCCCTATCCTAAAAAAAATCCCTATCCTAAAAAAAAGATTGCTCTGAAAAGGGCATTTTGTTGGGCACTGCCCTTAGAAGGGCATTTGGTAGAGCCTATCCTTAAAAACCTAAAGGAAGGGGCAGAGCTGGCTTGGAACAAACATGGCCACAAAAGATTAGTGCTCCATAAACAGATCATCTTAAAGGGCTTATACAGGTAGGGAAATGTCCCCAACTATAAAGTGGACACATGCCCTGAGCTCACGGACTTGAACCAGAGGTATGGATAAGCCTTTGGAGACAGTGAAAGCCCTCCGTCTACCGGAAAATCAAGCAGCGGCCTCCGCCGCAACATTTGATTCTGCATGGCTCAGAAACTTTAGGTGGACAGTGCACAATAAAATATGGCCAGCTAGAACTCCAAAGGTATTAACAATCTTATCCATCCCCGCGCAGATTGCTGATTTGAACTGATTGACAGACTCTAGCCTCACAACTGAACGTGATTTTAGATCTGTAGGACAATATGGTGGTTGCTGTTGGATGGGAAAATACAGCCCTGCGGCTTCTTGAGATTGCCTTTAACTCACTAGAAGTATAATTGGTCAGAGAATTTTCAGAAACGGTACACTACCGAATGCCAGATACACAAGACTTTGGGAGAATCTAGCCTGCCAGAGACTAGAACTGATACGATCGCTGACAACCAGTTGAGGGACACAGAAAAATCACCCTATGATATGGAGAAATACCCGCTGATGACTACACAAATATCGTTTGGAGTGATACTTTCATTATCCTAACCTGGTATCCATCTCTGAGAAACCCCAATCACTAGAAGGCAAAGGAAATTACACAATGACATTAGCCTACAAAACGCAAGGAAACCAGCAGTTACAATTTTCAAGCAAACTAGACCCTGGTGAAACTAGAAACACTTGTGGTAGCGAGATAACCCATATCCAAGCCATATACTCCATGGAGATCAAGCTATTACTTCACATAGGCCTGACTACCAAGAGTATCTGGCCCCTCTGGAAATCCCTATTTTGGAGATCATCTAGCTCTGAGCTAATGACACTAACAGGGACAGGGTCCAAGATTACTAGAGGCATTGGTTAAAGGAACTGCTACATAGCTATCTCCCGAGCCCTCTTAAACAGCAGGTTATATATTGGAGTGACTAGTTTACCATGCTTGAACCGAATACTTATATATTCAACAGGACTGAGCCATAAGATCATGGAGCCTACATTGGGAGAACTTTAGCCTTAAATATGTTATATACCCCGAGTTAGATAGACTGTTTTCTCTCTATGTTCAAAGATTTGTTTTTTCAATTAGTCCAATAGATGTAATTTTACAGATTTTACTGTTGGTAATATGCATACGGCAGTTTATGAAGGTCCTAAACCTGAGTTGTATGGTTCGGATATACTTGAAAGCTCAATGGATACATATTGGGGAGGCCTATTCGAGCCTGTTCTGTTTATAGTTATAGATATTTTATCTGTTGTCATCTGGTGAATTTGCCCTATCCTACTAGACATGCATACGTGTCTGTATGAACAAATAATAGCTGAATATGTATAGATTTTTTGTTGTTGCTATATAACATGTCAGTGAGGGCTGTTACTTACATCTCAACTTGGTGGGGTTTAGCATGTGTTTTCATGTTTTATATGTCTGAACTGTGAGACCCACTATACTATATACTCCTTATAGATTTTCTGCTAGTCCAGCTGGAAACTATATTTAGTCTCAACCTATTCTATGATAACTTACTGTCTAATAGTTCAGTATAGGATAGGATAGTTACACTTCTAGCCAGAAGACATATATATATATATGTTTGACAATAAGTTGGTATCCGTGTATAGATATAAAAGTAAATAGCACACACATAGTTCACAGTATATTCTATATTGACTTTGCACAGCCAAGGGTAATTTTTTGATTGATATGGGATTATAATGTAATGCTGGTTAATATGTTAACATACAAATATATCACAAAAGTGAGTACACCCCTCAAAAAAATGACATACCCGGCCATTACTGTTTCTTTGTGGGCAGCCACATATAAATCTATATACCTTAACAGGATCTTTCAGATATCCTATAACCTATGCTATTCTCTCCATTAAGAGATACATATATAAATATTTCTGACAATTTCGTCTTAGCTCATATAGTATTGTACTGCCGCTGCCGCTCCCGCTCCACCCCCCCACCCCCACCAATACTGTTTACTAGGTAAACATAGGAAAATGCATCCCTAGAAAATCCCTCTTGCTGATGTTAATAGCCTTCTAAGGGCCCATGAGTAGCCCTATATATTCAATATTTTTTACATGCTCCTGACTAATCCCCTTCTCATAATACATTTTACTGTTCTTGGTTCAAGAGTGGCCAATATTTTTCAAGCAGTGATCTATCCATTTTAAGTTTTGATAGTTGAAAATAGGGGTAAGATGTATGTTATCATTAAAAACTGAGGTCCACTGGATGTGACCCATGAGTGGTCACTTCTGTGTCAAGGTACCTTCTACTAGCTTGGTTACTCATTTTTCTTATGAGGCCCAGAAGGTTTAGACTATATATAGCACAGTATTCCTAGGTCGGTTACTGCAAATACTCCTTTGTTCCACCCTTATTTTGTTGATGGTTTTTAGGTTTATGTTAAAATTTTGATTAATATGGAGGATGTCAGCTATATAATATTATTATGTAACTGCATTTTTTTTTCTCTTATATAATGAAATGTGCTTGAATCAAACCTCAATAAAAACATATTTAAAAAAAATAAAAACCTAAAGGAAAAAACCCTATGCTAAAACAAAGTCCACCCCAAAAAATCCTAACTCTAAACACCAAAGTTTCTACTCCCCCCAACTTGACTGTCTCCTATATGCTCAGCTACAGCTGTGCTCCTCTTTCTTCTTTATGGCGGCAGTCCTCCAGGTGGTTCTCTTAATTTTCATGATGGCGGTACTCTTGTAGCTTCATCCATGGAGGAACTCTTCCACCCAATGTGTCTTCTGTCTTCTTCCATCCATCCGATCTTCCATCCAATCCTTCTTCATATGGTCACTGCCGCTCACTGAAGCTTGAATGAGAGGTACCCCCTTATATACGGGAGCCCTTTCATTTCTATTAGTTGATTTTCAAAATCAAATTCTAATGTCAAAAGATTGAAAGCTTTTTCTATTAGCAGATTTGAATTTGGTTTTAAAAATCAGACAACATAAATGCAAGGGTACCCTTATATGTGGGGGTACCTTACATTCAAGCTTCAGTGTGCAGCAGTAACTGCATGAAGAAGGATCAGATGGAAGATGAGGAACGCCGCCTTGAAGAAAGAAGAGGAGCAACACCAGAGCTGAGCATGTAGAAGCCGGAGAAAGTTGGGTGAGTATAAACTTTGTGGTTTAGAGTAAGGATTTTCTTTTAATAGGATTGTCCTTCCATGGGCAATCTTTTTTCACGATAGTTTTTTTTGTTTAGCTGAGGTTTTGTTTTAGAATAGGGATTTTTTATTTTAAAGGCAAAAGAGCTAAATCGCTTTGGGGCAATGTCATACAAACGCCCTTCTAAGGGCAATTATTAGAGTAGGTTTTAGTAGTAGTTTTATTTTCTGCAACTTAGGGGGTGTTAGGTAACAGGTCTATAGAGGGTTAGCTGTTAGGGTTAAGTAGAGTAGGGGCGATTGCGGTGGGCTTGTGGCGGTGTAGGGGTTTAGGGGTTAATAGGTTAGGGTATGTTTGTGGTGGGCTTGTGGTGGTGTAGGATTTAAGTAGAGTAGGAGTGTTTGCGGTGGGCTTGTGGCAGTTTAGGGGTAAATAGGCATATGTATTAAAGGGACACTAAACCCAAATTTTTCTTTCATGATTCAGATAGAGAATACAATTTTAAACAGCATTCCAATTTACTTCTATTATCTAATTTGTTTCATTTTTAAGATATCCTTTGTTGAAGAAAGAGCAATGCACATGGGTGAGCCAATCACACGAGGCATCTATGTGCAGCCACCAATCAGCACCTACTTTTTAGCAAAGAATATCAAGAGAATGAAGCAAATTAGATAATATAAGTAAATTAGAAAGTTGTTTACAATTGCATGCTCTTTCTAAATCATGAAAGAAAGAAAATTGGGTTTCATGTCCCTTTTAAATATGAGTTTAAATTTAAATTTACCGCCCCTTTACTCAAAGTGAAACCAAGAATATGCTAGGCAGAATTTAACATTTAGCTTTAATGTGTAGTTAGATTATTTCTTCTTCTTGGAATAGGTCTTTTTTTCAAAAGAGTATTTCGCAGTTCAGTTCTGCAAATAATAGAATAACAGTTTAAATTATTTTGCATGCAGATTTTTTTATCCCAATGTAATATTCCACTACATATATAGTAATAAAAATCCTTAGTATTTATTTACCTCCACTGAGAATAATATTTAATATTTATTTTATGAGAAGAGTAGATATAAATGCATTTCATTTCAAGTCAAATTAATAGTACATACAAACACATTTTGAGAAATATAGAAAAAAAAATGTGAATAAGGCTTTTTAAAAATAATGTTCTCTAGATATAATCTCAACTAAACTGAAATAAAAAGATTGAAAATACAAACACAATCTTAAAAAATGTTCCTAGGGGCTGAAATTTCTTTAATGAAATGACAGATTGTTTCCTGAAGAGCTAATAAGTTAATACACAATTCTGGCTAACAAAAATGAATTACAATATTGAAAAATTACTTAATATATGACAGGTAATTTATCTTGCTGTAAATAATACTTTATAAATATGTTCAGAAACAAATACAACACATTATGCAATCAGACTGTATTGCAACAATGACATATTTTACATTTCCAAGATTATTTTTCTTAGCTTCTTTAGGCATGTACATTTTAAACCATTAAAGATGAAATTACATTTACCAAAAAAAGCCAATAATGAATAGGTGCCCATTTATCTAGATGCAGATATAGCTTGAAAGTCCTTGCGGTTCAAGCCTGCAACTGCAAGTTAAGAAATAACTTTCTTTTAGACCACTGCTTACATTACGTTACGTTCTGTGTCACCTCAGGGGTGGCAGAGATAAATCATCCAGAAGTGAGCAAAGTGGCACTGGGCTAGACACTAAAACTGCCCTCCCCCCACACCCTATCATCTAACCTCTATCAATATTATATCACACCTGCCTCATTTTTTATTTCTTACAACTGTGCAGTTAGTTTGTAAATCCTTCCTGCCAGTAATAAGCACTGTGCCATGTGAGTTTTTTTTATTTATTTATTTTTTAAATCTTTTTTTATTGAGGTTATTACACAGTACCGAAATTAGATATACATGTTATAAAAACATTAAAACAAAGTACATGGAAACAGTAGCTATAATAATAAACAAGCAAAACTAAAACCTCTTTTTAGAAAATACAAGTCCCTCTCATGCTACATTAAGCCACATGTGGGCCCCAATACATTTTAATTGTCTTTAGAGGGAATATAATAAACAGTCTTACCAAGCTAGGAAAGGAGTGAGTGTAGCTGACCAATCTTGCTAGGCCAAGTGGGGAAAATAAGGTCAGCGCTATATTAGAATGTAAGAGTTGCTGTTAAAAGAATGGTAAGGGTTGCGGTATAGGCGAGAAAAAACGCGGATTTAGTTCCCCTAGCTAGGGGGATACATTATGGGTTGGGGGGGAGGGGTGAATATTTATATGTGGTAGGTAACATATATTGGATAAACAGGCTGTAGCCTTACAGAGCGATAGTACCTTATATAGCAGTTCCCGGGCATGTGAGTTACTTGGGAAAAGTTTAGAAAGGAGCGGATTGCATGTGAGACCAATAGGTTGTCTGGCACAGAGGGGCCACAAGTTCTATGCTCTCGGATTAGTAGCAATACAAAACTAGAGATATGACAGAGGATTAGAAGTGAACCTTGCTCCGCTATATACCGATAGCTGCTACCTCCGATTTAGTTATGATAGGATAAATAGCTCCTACTCAAAGAGAAGGAGAAATACTGTGCCTTCATTTAAGAACAAGGGAAACTATTACCTGGTGACTAAGAACAAGCATGTTTTAACGACCTGTCTATGTGGAGAGGTTCATGAGCAACTGAATAACTGGCAAGTACAGGAATAGAAAGTGCTGATTACATGTAATACTTATGTTATATCTAGCAAGGTAGGACCTAAATGTCCAGGCTTAGAAATTTTGTATAATTTCCATAACTTATTTAAAATACAATGAGAGGGGAGATAATGCCTAGAATGAATAGCGCAGGACCAGCCTGCTCCATAAATCCTTATAGGTATTTAGAAGTTTTGAGATAGCGTTACATTTTCTTCAAAACGAAGCATTTGTTAGATAAGGGTTGAAAGATGCCAAAGCTCTCACTTAAAGTACTCATGGACACTGCTTATCCTCTTATACAAAGATATATATACGCAGGTTTATAATAACCATATGAAGTAGTAAAGTTATAAACAAATAATGCAATTGTTAAAGCATTTGTCAAATAGGGGTTGAAGAATGCTGTAACTGCCTTTAACACTACAAGCTTATCAGTATTCTCATAAACAGAGAATCTGCATTTCTATAACTTAGTTGTCTTAGATCCTATCCCCTGGGCATGGGCCCTATACCCAGCAGGAATTTAGACCTATCTCGGTGGTAGATTACTAGTTGTTCTCATTCTGTATATTTTAGTTTTAGCCTTTTAAGAAAATAATGCAATTTGTTTTATATCAAAGATATGCTTATTAAACTATTAATCAGAAGAGGCTGACTAGGATATCAAGAAAGACTATAGCAGCATCTTAATTAAAGACAACTTAAATAGTGCAGTAATGTATTAAACTAGGCATCTCCAATCCGTTTATATTGCAATTGTAAACCTGTAATGCAAGGGTTCGGCAACCTGTAAAGCTGGGTATAGAAACTCCTAAGGATAATGGCTCTCACGGTATTATCAATACTAGACACATAATATAAACTGAATTAAGCATCAAACACTTGTTAATCATGCATTAAGTATAAAATTGGAAAGTAATAAATCTTAAGTTTCTAGAGCCAAGTAGTAAAGAGTTAGGTTACTAAAATACCAACATAGAACAAGCATAAACCTTTAACTATCATGTGTGTCAACATCAGCCACTTGAAAGACCCACTAGACCAGGCACAACCATTGAACTTTAAGGAAATTAACACAATCATGTCCAGGTGTAGGTTTCCATAAGGACACAAGCTTAGAAGTGGCTTAGCCCAAAGGCGTCCTCAGTAAAACAGGTTAACATATCGTCCCTATTGCGTGTCCATAATTTCACTTATGACCTGCTGAAAGCACCAGGCATATTTGAGTCTCCAAGGTTTTATCCAACACCTTCTTTTTGGCGTTTCTGGGGAATGGAGGGTCGCACTGACAAGGATAACAAACTTTCACTCCTGCTCCTAAGGTGGTTAATGACCGCTTCTGGAGAATATAGAGTGGGCGTTCTGTAACAGGGAGAAACTTAATAGTGTACAAGTTTCACAGGAATAGTTACCGGTCCGTGAGGGCTTTCTTCTGTTGCTGTTGCATAAAGCGATTGGTGAGCTGGCCACATTACATAAACACACATCTGTTCAGAAATTACAGCGGGCAGCCCCACCAGCCGCTCAGCGATCGGCCCTCTCACCGCAAATGTCGGCTTCTTCTCCTTTATCACATGAGGCAGACCTTGCAATACGCCCATCTCTTCGGAAAGAGCACCCAGATTATAATGTTTTCCGGTTACTGCTGGATCCTTAGGTGTTGAATTGGTTTCCTCTAACTGTCCACGCACACCGTCTCCCACATCTTCCTGCCCAAGATCTGTCACCTCCACCAAACGTACATCTGTTCCATTGCTGGGCATCCGCTTGTATACGGTGTCCCATTCTGATGTGAGGCAGTCCAAAAGGCAGCTAAAATGGGCATTTAGTAGGTGGGAAATAGCGGTTACTAGTTCAGCGCTGTATGATGTCATGTTATCACCACGATGGTACTCTCTTCTATCCTGTGTGGCCGGTCCCGTTCGTTATGTGAGAAAGGTCTCTTGATTCACTAGGGAGCCTTCGCTTAGATAATAAAATGGCCGCTCCTAGGCCATCCCAGCATTAGTCAGTCCACAAAACAGCAATTCTCTCCTTTTTAAAAGTACCATTCGGTGGTCTATGTATCCCTTTCTTCTTCTCAATGAACAGGTGTACCTAAGATATGAATTTGAACTGGGCTGAACGGTCTAACAAGTAAGATTATATGCTATATCAGGAGAGCTGAAGCAAAATGCGACCGTTCAGTTCCCAGGCTTGCTCCGCCCCCTGCCCTTTGAGTTTAACACTTTGTTTTACTAATACACAGATAAGTCATGTAACCTTGTGTTTGCCAGTAACACACAGAGCAGAAATTGAACTACCCAAGTGATGTAAAGTACAGAAGGTTCTTGACCAACAAATCTAGTGACTGCAAACAGTTTTTTTTTACTGTTTTTCACCCGTTTTATTTCTTCTATTGCTTTGCATAGAGCACTATGCATGTTAAAAGGAATTAGTATGCAAATTCAGGGCAGAAGCAGCTTGAGGTTAAGGGGTATCACAGCATGCTCAAATAGGTGTAAACAAGGAAAAATAAGCTTTTTGAGGCCTAGTTCCCATTGAGATATTAAAGTTCACAAACAATGTAAGTGTTTTTATTTTATAAATGTATTGTTATATGAAATATGTATTGTTGGCCCAGGTGTAGGACTAGTTGGAGTTGTGTTCCTATTTAAATCAATATGCATTTACATATAAAAATATAATCAACCACATATCTCCAAACTTCCAACTAGGCCTATGCCTAGGGCAGCACTAAATATTACTTATATCAATAAATTAAAAAATGTAGTAAAACTCAAAAAATGTTTGCATAAATTCAATGTATCTTTGTTTTGTGACTTTCATAACTCCTGTGTCTCTCTATAGAGGCAAATCACAGGTAAGGAGCGTATGTGTTAAAACGCAACTTTTATAGTGTAAGGGCGGGTTACCACAGCAACAAACCTGTTATGGTGCGTTTTTAAAATAATCTGGCGTTGGATGGAAGCGTTAACAAGTTAACGTACACATGCATGAAAAAACCTATTGCACGCAATGCGCAAAGTATTTCAAAGGAAGCCTGGAACTAAAATTGAGCCGTAAGCTAGATTTATCTCAGCATTTTCGGTAGCTTACGGCTCTATTTTTAACGACTCAATGTAAACAAGCTCTCTGTCAGTAACTAAAGACATGAGCCTTTGGAAAGATCACAGATTGAAAAAAACAGAAAAACAAATGCGAGTAAGTTTTGATTATGTCGTTTTCATATAAAGATACAAACTGTAATGTGTTTTGCACAGATAACATGGTTTTCCCTTGTAGCTCTTATTTTAATGTTGGACTACAATACTCGAAATGCTGTGTGTGTATATATATATATATATATATATATATATATATATATGTATATATATATATCTCAAACTGATTGAAAAAGTTTGATCATAAATGGGAAGCTAATGGTTGCTAGAGGCAAGTAAAGTTATGAGCTATACTTGTGTGCAGTGAATGCCACATTTGGCATTTTTAAGGTAAACACTTGCATGTGTGTGTGTGGTACACTGGGCACGATTTTGTAAATGGATTTGTACAATTTGTACAATCAGTGACGTGCCGTTATGTGTGTGTAATTACACTTTTTAAATAATCTTTAATAAAAAAAAAAAAAAATAATATTTTTTATTTGTATCCCACTATATTCCTGCTTGCTTCCTCACCTCACAAGGAACTGCTGTGAGGTGGGTCTGGGGCTGCGCCTCTGCAAGGAGAAGGTAAGGGCTGTCTCTAGTGCATTACTGTCCTCTGTATTGCAGTGCAGGCTTTTGAAACATATTTATAAAAAAAGTTATTCCCAGTCTCAAGTGCTAAACGATGCTTCCACTGAGTTAAACACTCAAAAATTACCAATAAACCTCGAGATGGGAGTGAATTTATGTAGAAAAATAAGGGGGGTATTTAAGTGCGCCTGTTACACTTAGTTAAAGTCTTAAAAGCTCAATATATGCGTGTAATATAATAATGTTTCACACTAGGTATAAAAAATAAAAATACAAATATATCGTTCAATTAAATAAAATATATAACCTCTAATTCATAACCTCTAATAGATATACTTATAGAGTATATTTATAAAGTGATACTAATATTCTTCCACACTAGATATATGTAATAATAATCCTTTACTCAATTAAAAAAAATTGAAATTTCATGCAGTAAAAAAGAAGCTCAAGAGGAAAGTACACACCCCTAGGAAGTCACAAGAGCGGATCGAGCGTTGTGGAAGTTAGGCGCCTTCACATCATTTGCATTTGGCAGACAAAGAGGTCGGGTACAAGAGGGTCTGAGCGTAAGCAAGATAAGGCTTGCTGGGAGGTACTGTTTCCTACAAAGCAATTACTGGTTGTTTGCAAAAACATTTGAGAATCAATTTTGGCCATATATACTCTAACTCACTACAGAAGTGTTTTCCAAACTGTGTGTCATGACACATTAGTGTGTCGGCGGCAGTGTGTAGGTGTGTCCCTGCTTCAGCACAATTTTTTTTAATATATATATATATATATATATATTTTTTTTTATTTTTTTTTCCAACGTTTCGCTTGCCCGCTACGCATATCACTTGGTTGACACATGATTGATACCTAGTGGGTCACAGACTATCTTAACCTATTGGCACAGCTCAGAGGGAACTGAAACTATTCCTATTGGCGGTTCTGATGGCACATTGGCTTCTGACTGCACTGTAGTCTCCTCAATCGGCTTGTGACTGTGTGTGTAGTCAGTGAGTGGGACAGCTGCTTGATAAAATGCGAGTGTCTTTATCTAATATTCCACCAAATATTCAGAAACTGTGTTCATCCCATGAACCTCACACATCCCATTAAAATAGTAAGTAGCTATTGGTGTTATTAAACTTTTTTTTTATTCTGGCACATACATACTGTTACTTGTAAATACATTTTGTTATATAATTTATGTATGTGTCCGTATCTCTTAAAACAAGTTAGTTTAACTCCTGTTTGCTAGTACAACTGAATTACTGTGTCGCAAAATAATGTAGGTCTAAAAAGTGTGTCACCAACATGAAAAGTTTGGAATGCTCTGCACTACAGACATTAAGTGGGACCTCCTTTGTTTGAAAAACTGTTTGGAAAACTTTTTTGAACACTGACACGGATCTTTTTATAAAAAGTGGAACGAAAGTTTGCACAACCAGATGTGCTTGTTTTAAACCAACATTTTTTATATGTAGATTGTAATTGTAACGACTTACATTCTCTTGTTATTGCTACATTGTTATGAAAATTATTACATTGTTATGAATTTTATTGCATGAAATTTCTAAAAATGTTTATTGAGTAAAGGATTATTATTACATATATCTAGTGTGGAAGAATATTATCACTTTATAAATATACTCTATAAGTATATCTATTACAGGTTATGAATTAGAGGTTATGTATTTTATTTAATTAAACAATATATTTGCATTCTTTTTTTTATACCTAGCGTGGAACATTATTATATTACACACATATACTGAGCTTTTAAGACATTACCTAGGTGTAACAGGCGGACTCAAATACCCCCCTTTTTTTCTACAGGCTTTTGAAACATGCCTAATACTTCAAGTTCTCACTGCAGCGGTGCAGCCCCAGACCCATTTCACAGCAGTTCCTTGTTAAATGTGAAATACAACAGTTGAGGACAGGGGTGTATTGGCTTATATATGTAGGTTTGCTTGCTGTGTTAACAAAAGTCCATATCATAATTCGTTTATAAATCTGTAGAATTGACTGCTTTACATTTGAGTTTGATGGTTTGATTAAAGGGACAGTCTACACCAGAATTTTTATTGTTTAAAAATATAGATAATCCCTCTATTACCCATTCCCTTGTTTTGTACAACCAACACAGTTATATAAATACACTTTTTACCTCTGTGATTACCTTGTATCTAATCCTCTGCAAACTGCCCCCTTATTTCAGTTCTTTTGACAGACATCCATTTTAGCCAATCAGAGCTGGCTCACCTGAACTCCACATGTGTGAGCACAGTCGCCTAGATTTAGAGTTTTGTGTTAGCCGTCAAAAGCAGCATTAAGTGGTCCTAACGCTGCTTTTTACCGCCCGCTGGTATTTAGAGTCAGTCAGGAAAGGGTCTAACGCTCACTTTCCAGCCGCGACTTTTCCATACCGCAGATCCCCTTATGCCAATTGCGTATCCTATCTTTTCAAAGGGATCTTCCTAACGCCGGTATTTAGAGTCTTGGCTGAAGTGAGCAGTAGACCCTCTACCGACAAGACTCCAGCCGCAGAAAAAAGTCAGTAGTTAAGAGCTTTATGGGCTAACGCCGGTTTATAAAGCTCTTAACTACCGTGCTCTAAAGTACACTAACACCCATAAACTACCTATGTACCCCTAAACCGAGGCCCCCCCACATCGCAGCCACTATAATAAATATTTGAACCCCTAATCTGCCGACCGCACACCGCCGCCACCTACATTATCCCTATGTACCCCTAATCTGCTGCCCCTAACATCGCCGACACCTACATAATATTTATTAACCCCTAATCTGCCCCCCCAATGTCGCCACTACCTTACCTACACTTATTAACCCCTAACGTGCCGACCGGACCTCGCCACCACTATAATAAATGTATTAACCCCTAAACCGCCTCACTCCCGCCTCAAAAACCCTATAATAAATAGTATTAACCCCTAATCTGCCCTCCCTAACATCTGCGACACCTATCCTATAAGATAGGGGGCGCCCTAGATTATTGAAGTTTAACTATGATATAAAGTGATAGTATTGGGTACAAATTTCTTAGCAATTAACTAATAATAACAATCATATAGCAAGTGGTAAAAGTTAAGGTGATATGATTAAAAATAAAAAATGATGAGATAAAGTGAAATACAATAAAATATAGCAATTAGTGCAACAAATTTAAAACAGTTGAAAAAAATGTGAGCAGTTCAAATACTTCATAAAAAGTCACTAGGAGGTGAATAGAAATTATCAAGGCAGCAATCTGTAGAGAATCAGTCCGGGATCCTAAGAAGATGATCTATAAGACATAAGAGAGACAGATGCGCCACATGGCCCAATATTGTTTGTGCAACCGAGTAGATGTAATCTAGTGGTGCCAATATAAACTCACAATCTAGGAAGCACTCCAGTTAGTGCAACAGAAGCAGTCTGGGATCAATCACAGTCACCCAGCAGACCGACCTCTAGGACAGAGTGATATGTTCCTGTGGTGGAGATACATGCAGACACAAGGTGCCTATATGGCCTAGTACAGTTTTGAACCAGAGTATGGGGTTGTATATATTTGAAAATATACTCACATTTGGTAAAGCATCTTCATTGATGCTAATCAGGCAGGAAGGGATCAATACAGTCACCCAACAGACTACGGCAGATTCTCACAGCAGGCAATCAGAAAAAATCCAGGGGACCAGATTAGGCCCAAATGATACAAAATAGCAAGTGTTTATAAAAAAGATAGATACTTTACTTGGTAAAACAATTAAAAACAGGCGACGCGTTTCTCAGCACACAGGCTGTTTCATCAGGCTTATAAAATGTAACTAAAACACTTGCTATTTATAACCCACAATTGTATCAATCCTAATTGGACACACATGTTAGGGGAGTGACAGAAAACAGATCCCTATGGTAACATCCTATCAACATTCACTGTGATGAATGGCATATATAATACAGCATAACAACTGAGCATAACATTCTAAAACATAGTTATTTTCAAAGATCATACATATTTTTCTTTTCTATGGATATATCATGAAACACAGATAGAAAGATCTTGTTGGACACCACCAAACCCAGTGGCGATTTTATGATTATATGTGTTGAGTTAATAATGTTGCTTACATAACTTCTTTTTACTAAGCGATGTAAACCGAGGGGATTTGTATTTATAAATGGGACATATTACCTTGAACTTGTATAAAGACTCGTGTTTGTCTGTATTTTACTCTCCATCGGCGTTCCCTAATGGAGACTGCGCATGCCTGTGCGCTCGTCTGTCAATCATTGCATGACAGAAGCGCATGCGTATAATGTAGTCAATCACAATGTATGTAGACAATAAGGCAGACCCCAACCGCGAGCCAATCAAATGATGGATAACCCATCATGTGATTTGCCCGATTCAGTCCTCTAGATTATATAATATCGAGCGGATTAGCAAGAACGATTATAGGCAATAGAAGTAAAAGTCCTAATAAGGTCTATTTTGTGCTGCGGTCCGCATATTAATAATGGGCCGAAAGGTTCAGCTCAATGTAATAATTAGTTTGTTACAGTCCATTACTATTATACTTCCAAAGTAGCTGATCACATGACTTGCTCATAGTACCAGCCTGTCGGCGAGGGTTATTATAGCCTATCAAAATGATGCGATGGCAGAGGTGTGTCAGTAGGGGATGTAATCTAAAGAAGTGAATCAAGTGTTATGTATATGAATATTAGAGAGCAAGATACACACTTAAGGTGGACCCAGGTAGATCGACTAGATGTAGAGATGGATTGAAATGTTTAATACTAGCCCTCAAACAAACAACAACAATGGTTGCGATAGCAATTCTAAAAATCAGAGTGCCATTAAATAAGTCTGATTGATCTGTCAGTTGAAAATAGATGTGGGCCTGGGAGTGATGTGGTGTGAAATTAAGATAATATGTACATATATCAGGTATTATATGATGAGTGTTTGTGAAGTGTGAAAGATGGTAATTATATTACAAATAACAGTTCCTAAGTGAGTGCAACTAGTGTGAGAGTTAACTAATTGGCTGCTAATGGATGAGAAACGAATATAGTAGGCAGCATCCTTAGAGTGTTATGTAGTGGATAGTGCAAGAGTGTTATTTATATAACAAGTGTAAATAAACTTGTTAAAGAAGGGATTGTTCCTAATGAATACTAAGGACACCTATATATAAGTGATAATGATGACTAGTATAGACAATATAGGTGTTCTAGGTGCCAAAAGAAAGAATTATTCCTAAAGAGTGATAGGGACATAATAAATATATAAGTATTGATGGGGACTAATAAAATTATAAGTGTTCTAAGTGCCATATCCATGTTAGTTTATTATGTAGCCTTAGGCCTAATGTATATTCAGTGTTAGTATTTTACTAACATCCTTCTTGGAAATTCCGTAATGCATGGAGCAAAGTGGAATCAATAGACTATAATAATAGTCTAAGTTTAGTATGACCCAGTTTATGCAAAGTGCAGTGTGTGAATGTGTATATATAGTAATAGTGTATCAGTAAGAGTGTCCAGTCCAAGTCATATTTGCTATAAAATAATATATATAAATCTAATGGCATGGTCAGATATTAAATGCAGCTAGGTCCACACATTCGTTAAGGCCATCTGGTGCCAACGTGTGTAGTTTGTGTATCCAGTAGGTCTCTCTGCGACGCAGACTAAGAAATGGATTATGACTATTTCGAGAGATTTGCTCAATAGGTATTATTGATAATGTTTTTGCACTTCCTTTGTGTGAGAAAGCGCAATGTCTCGAGAGGCTGTGTTTCAGGTATTTTCTCTTAATGTTATAAGTGTGTTCACTCCAGCGTTTCTTGATGGCGCGACTCGTGCGCCCTACATATTGAGCCCCACATAGGCAACTCACTAAGTAAATGACATAGGTCGATTCACAAGATAACCTCTTGTTAATCTTGAATTGTTCTCCTGTTTGATGAGAGGAGAATAGTTTAGTACCACTTTTGACGACTTTACACATATTGCATTTGCGCTTCATGCATTTATATATTCCATTTTGAGGAATAAAGTTGCCCAAAAAAGTCTTTTTTTTTTTTTTTGGCCTATTCGGTGATTGGAGAAGACAACCTTGTCTCTTACAATCTTGCTAGGGGCTAGTTTGTTTTTGAGGGTAGGTGCCCTTCTATATACTATCCTGGGTTTAGACGGGATAAGTTTTTTAAGATGTGGATCATCACAGATAATGGGCCAGTGTCTTGTTATGATTTGCTGAATTTCACGATAATTACTGTTGAAACCAGTGATAAATAGTGGTGTCTTATTAAACTTCTCAATTGTTCTTTCTTTTATTTTCCTTGTTTGGTTCTTGTCTGATGTAAGATAGGTATTCCTATCATCTTGTAGTGCTCTAAGGTATCCTTTTTGGATCAAATCCAAAGGATAACCTTTTTCTAAGAATCTATCCTTCAGGATTAAGGATTGTTTTTTGTAACTTTCAACGGTGCTACAGTTACGTCTTATACGTCTAAACTTCCCATAGGGCACGTTTTTCTTCCAACTCATATAGTGGTTGCTGGTGAAATTTAAAAAACTGTTACAGTCAACTTTTTTAAAAAAAGTCTCAGACATAATTGTACCGTCGATAGAGAAAGATAATGATAAGTCCAAAAAATCAATCTTGTTAGATTGAATGTTTGAAGTAAATTCCAAGTCAAACTCATTAACATTGAGTGATGAAGTAAATATTTCAGCATCCTCATAATTTCCCCTAAACAAGATAAGAAGGTCATCTATGTAGCGGCCATAGAACACCAGACTCGCACCCATAGGAGACCCATAAATGTGGGTCTCTTCAAATCTGCCCATATACAAATTGGCAAAACTGGGTGCGAATCTGGTGCCCATGGCCGTACCCTTGACCTGAAGATAATGTTGTCCCTGATAAAGAAAGTAATTATGGTGAAGTATGAAGTAGATTATTTCGCTGATAAATTGTTGTTGTCTTGGCGGCATGTATATATCACTGGCCAAATATGATTGGATGACCGATAACCCCTTATCGTGTGGGATGTTGGAGTAAAGTGAACTCACGTCGCTAGTAATCCACCAAAGCTTATTGTCAGTTTTTTTGATACCTAGATTATTTAATTTATTTAACAGATCTATAGAATCCCTGATAAATGAGGGTAAATTTATAACGTGTTTTTGTAAGAAGGAATCTACATAAGCAGAAAGGTGGTCAGTCAGACTATCAATACCTGCCACAATTGGGCGGCCAGGGGGGTGAAATGTATTTTTGTGAATCTTAGGCAAGTGGTAGTAAAATGCTACACTAGGATTTTTAGGATAAAGATATTCTTTCTCCTTCTTAGATATAATGCCTTCATCAAATCCTTATTTGAGAAGTGAGTAAAGTTGTTTTTGGTATATAGGGGTAGGGTCTTTCGCTAAAAGTTTGTAATAACTCTCGTCTTTCAAGATCTTATCAGCTTCTAGGTTGTAATCCGATCTATTTTGGAGGACAATGCCCCCTCCCTTGTCCGCCTGGCGTATTATAATGTTAGTATTCAAAGAAAGTGATTCGAGAGCTTGGCGTTCGCCAGGACTTAAGTTGTGTCTGTATTTGTTTTTTTTGGACAGTTTTTCTAGGTCTTTTAGTACCATTGATTGGAAAATGCTAATGTGCGAATTTCTCACACGGGGAGGGTTAAAGTTCGATTTGGGCTTAAAGTCTGTTTGTATATATTTCTCATTGAGTTGTTGTAATAATGTATCAGGGTCGAATGTAATTAGACCATCTCTCAGATGTTTGTCCATAGAGTCCAAGACAATAGGTAAGCTATCTGTATTTCTTAAGCGTTTTTCTGCGAAGTATTTTTGTAGGGATAGCTTTCTAGTGAAGCTGTTGATGTCCACAAACAGTTGAAACATGTTGGGACCATTAGTGGGGCTGAAGGATAACCCTAGTACTCTGATTTCATCGTCAGATAGTGTATGATCTGACAAATTAAAAATTCCCTTTTTATATGTCTGTGACACCTAACTTCAAGTATTAACCCCTAATCTGCCGACCGGACCTCGCCGCTACTCTAATAAATGTATTAACCCCTAAAGCTAAGTCTAACCCTAACACCCCCCTAAGTTAAATATAATTTTTATCTAACGAAATAAATTATTTCTTATTAAAAAAATTAATCCTATTTAAAGCTAAATACTTACCTGTAAAATAAACCCTAATATAGCTACAATATAAATAATAATTACATTGTAGCTGTTTTAGGATTTATATTTATTTTACAGGCAACTTTGTATTTATTTTAACTAGGTACAATAGCTATTAAATAGTTATTTACTATTTAATAGCTACCTAGTTAAAATAATTACAAAATTACCTGTAAAATAAATCCTAACCTAAGTTACAATTAAACCTAACACTACACTATCAATAACACTACCTACAATTACCTACAATTAAATCAACTAAACTAAATTACAAAAAAACAAACACTAAATTACAAAAAATAAAAAAAGATTACAAGAATTTTAAACGAATTACACCTACTCTAAGCCCCCTAAAAAAATAACAAATCCCCCAAAATAAAAAAATGCCCTACCCTATTCTAAAATAAAAAGTTAACAGCTCTATTACCTTACCAGCCCTTAAAAGGGCTTTTTGCGGGGCATGCCCCACAGAAATCAGCTCTTTTGCCTTTAAAAGAAAAACATACAATACCCCCCAACATTACAACCCACCACCCACATACCCCTAATCTAACCCACCCAAACCCCCCTTAAAAAACCTAACACTAAGCCCCTGAAGATCTTCCTACCTTGTCTTCACCCAGCCGGGTACCATCCGATCCATCCAGAAGAGGGTCCGAAGTCTTCATCCTATCCGGCCAGAAGAGGTCCGCCAGAGTGTCCGAAGTCTTCATCCAGGCGGCATCTTCTATCTTCTTCCATCCGGAGCAGAGCGGGTCCATCTTGAAGCAGCCGGCGCGGATCCATCCTCTTCTTCCGACGTCCTAACACCGAATGAAGGTTCCTTTAAATGACGTCATCCAAGATGGCGTCCCTCGAATTCTGATTAGCTGATAGGATTCTATCAGCCAATCGGAATTAAGGTAGGAAAAATCTGATTGGCTGATTCAATCAGCCAATCAGATTCAAGTTCAATCGGATTGGCTGATCCAGTCAGCCAATCAGATTGAGCTCGCATTCTATTGGCTGATCGGAACAGCCAATAGAATGCGAGCTCAATCTGATTGGCTGATTGGATCAGCCAATCCGATTGAACTTGAATCAGATTGGCTGATTCAATCAGCCAATCAGATTTTTCCTACCTTAATTCCGATTGGCTGATAGAATCCTATCAGCCAATCGGAATTCGAGGGACGCCATCTTGGATGACGTCATTTAAAGGAACCTTCATTCGGTGTTAGGACGTCAGAAGAAGAGGATTGATCCGGCGGCTGCTTCAAGATGGACCCGCTCCGCTCCGGATGGAAGAAGATAGAAGATGCCTTCTGGATGAAAACTTCGGACCCTCTGGAGGACCTCTTCTGGCCCAATAGGATGAAGACTTCGGACCCTCTTCTGGACGGATCGGAGGCTGGGTGAAGACAAGATAGGAAGATCTTCAAGGCCTTAGTGTTAGGTTTTTTAAGGGGGGGTTGGGTGGGATAGATTAGGGGTATGTGGGTGGTGGGTTGTAAAGTTGGGGGGTATTGTATGTTTTTTTTTACAGGCAAAAGAGCTGATTTCTTTGGGGCATGCCCCGCAAAAAGCCCTTTTAAGGGCTGGTAAGGTAATAGAGCTGTTAACTTTTTATTTTAGAATAGGGTAGGGCATTTTTTTTTATTTTGGGGGCCTTTGTTATTTTTTTAAGGGGCTTAGAGTAGGTGTAATTAGTTTAAAATTCTTGTAACCTTTTTTTATTTTTTGTAATTTAGTGTTTGTTTTTTTTTGTAATTTAGTTTAGTTGATTTAATTGTAGGTAATTGTAGGTAGTTTAGTTAATTAATTTATTGATAGTGTAGTGTTAGGTTTAATTGTAACTTAGGTTAGGATTTATTTTACAGGTAATTTTGTAATTATTTTAACTAGGTAGCTATTAAATAGTAAATAACTATTTAATAGCTATTGTACCTAGTTAAAATAAATACAAAGTTGCCTGTAAAATAAATATAAATCCTAAAATAGCTACAATGTAATTATTATTTATATTGTAGCTATATTAGGGTTTATTTTACCGGTAAGTATTTAGCTTTAAATAGGATTAATTTTTTTAATAAAAAATAATTTATTTTGTTAGAATAAAATTATATTTAACTTAGGGGGTGTTAGGGTTAGGGTTAGACTTAGCTTTAGGGGTTAATACATTTATTAGAGTAGCGCCGAGGTCCGGTCGGCAGATTAGGGGTTAATACTTGAAGTTAGGTGTCGCAGATGTTAGGGAGGGCAGATTAGGGGTTAATACTATTTATTATAGGGTTTGCGAGGCGGGAGTGTGGCGGTTTAGGGGTAAATACATTTATTATAGTGGCGGCGAGGTCCGGTCGGCAGATTAGCGGTTAATAAGTGTAGGTAAGGTAGTGGCGACATTGGGGCTGCAGATTAGGAATTAATAAATATAATATAGGGGTCGGCGATGTTGTGGGCAGCAGATTAGGGGTACATAGGTATAATGTAGGTCGCGGCGGTGTCCGGAGCAGCAGGTTAGGGGTTAATAATAAAATGCAAGGGTCAGCGATATCAGGGGCGGCAGATTAGGGGTTAATAAGTGTAAGGTTAGGGGTGTTTAGACTCGGGGTACATGTTAGGGTGTTAGGTGCAGACTTAGAGAGTGTTTCCCCATAGGAAACAATGGGGCTGCGTTAGGAGCTTAACGCTGCTTTTTTGCAGGTGTTAGGTTTTTTTTCAGCCCAAACTGTTCCATTGTTTCCTATGGGGAAATCGTGCACGAGCACTTTTTTCCAGCTAGCCGCTACCGTAAGCAACGCTGGTATTGAGAGTTGAAGTGGCGGAAAATATGCCTCTACGCTCCCTTTTTGGAGCCTAACGCAGCCCTTCAGAGAACTCTCAATACCAGCGTATTACCCCTTTGGCCGCAAAATTCTAAATCTAGGCGATAGTTATCTATATGACACATATGAACTAACACCCTCTAATGGTGAAAAACTTTTAAAATGCCCTGAGAGAAGAGACGGCCTTCAAGGGCTTAGAAATTAGCATATGAAGCTCCTAGGTTTAGCTTTCAACTAAGAATACCAAGAGAACAAAGCAAAATTGGTTATAAAAGTACATTTGAAAATTGTTTAAAATTACATTCTCTATCTGAATCATGAATGTTTATTTTGGACTGGACTGTCTCTTTAAGATACGATTGTGTATGTGTTTGAGTGAGTGTATAAGAGTATCTGTGTGTGTGTCTGTGTGTGAGAGTGTGTCTGTGTGTGTTTATATGTGTTTTTCTGTGTTTGGGGGGGCAATCAGTGGTATAGTAAGAGGCCCAAAAATTTTAATTTGTAAATATGGTGTGATATATATATATATATATATATATGTGTGTGTGTGTGTGTGTTTCTCGGGGGTATCATAGCCAGTGCCTCACCAGCATCTGAGCTCATCGCACGTCACTGAATTTGAAGCGGGGATTGATGATTTTATTTTCTATTTTATCGCTTTATACACTTTAAATGCGAAGTCTTGAAAAAGGCTTAAATGTAAGCCGAAACATTGACTTTCCTGTTATTGTTTTGGAACAGTTTTTAAGGATACTTTAATAAAAGATGAACTTTTTAACGGACCTGTGAGTGCCCTCAAGTTGTTTTGTGATTATATATATATATACACATACACATATATACACATGCACGCATACACACACACACACACACACACACATATATATATATACTCACACATACACACACTTATATTTGTTGTTTAAGTTCCATTGCTGCTTAACATTTGCACTTTGAAAAGAATAGATTAGACTGAATATGGTGTACAATATCTATAATAGAGGTCTACAGTATCTATAAAATACATTATATCATTCTATTAGAATAAATTGTCTATTTTACAATATTTTAGTCCCTATTTCTTCCAAAGCTACTGATCTTGGATATACCATTTGCTATCAAATCAATATACCATATAAGTATCAAAGAACAAAGTAGTAATTTTATGAATAAATAATGACCTCACTACTCTCTAGATTAACTTGGGCCTAGATTTGGAGTTTTGCATTACAAGGGGTGCGTTAGCTACGCGTGCTTTTTTTTGGCCGCACCTTTTAAATACCGCTGGTATTTAGAGTTCACAGAATGGCTGGGTTTTCAGTGCATTAGGCTCCAAAAAGGGAGCGTAGAGCATAATTTACCGCCACTGCAACTCTCGATACCAGCGGTGCTTACGGACGAGGCCAGCTTCAAAAACGTGCTCGTGCAGCCCCATTGTTTCCTATGGGGAAACAGTTTCTAAGTCTGCACCTAACACCCTAACATGTACCCCGAGTCTAAACACCCCTAACCTTACACTTATTAACCCCTAATCTGCCGCCCCCACTATCGCTGACCCCTGCATATTATTTTTAACCCCTAATCTGCCGCTCCGTACACCGCCGCAACCTACATTATAGTTATGTACCCCTAATCTGCTGCCCCTAACACCGCCGACCCCTATATTATATTTATTAACCCCTAATCTGCCCCCCACAAAGTCGCCGCCAGCTACCTACAATTATTAACCCCTAATCTGCCGACCGGACCTCACCGCTACTATCCGCCTCACTCCCGCCTCAATAACCCTATAAGAAATAGTATTAACCGCTTATCTGCCCTCCCTAACATTGCCGACACCTAACTTCAATTATTAACCCCTAATCTGCCGACCGGACCTCACCGCTACTCTAATAAATTTATTAACCCCTAAAGCTAAGTCTAACCATAACCCTAACACCCCCCTAAGTTAAATATAATTTAAATCTAACGAAATAAATTAACTCTTATTAAATAAATTATTCCTATTTAAAGCTAAATACTTACCTGTAAAATAAATCCTAATATAGCTACAATATACATTTTAATTATATTGTAGCTATTTTAGGATTTATATTTATTTTACAGGCAACTTTGTATTTATTTTAACTAGGTACACTAGCTATTAAATAGTTAATAACTATTTAATAGCTACCTAGTTAAAATAATTACAAAATTACCTGTAAAATAAATGCTAACCTAAGTTACAATTAAACCTAACACTACACTAGCAATAAATTAATTAAATAAAATACCTACAATTAAATACAATTAAACCTAACACTACACTATCAATAAATTAATTAAATACAATACCTACAAATAAATACAATTAAATAAACTAACTAAAGTACAAAAAAATAAAAAAGAACTAAGTTACAAAAAATAAAAAAATATTTACAAACATTAGAAAAATATTACAACAATTTTAAACTAATTACACCTACTCTAAGCCCCCTAATAAAATAACAAAGCCCCCCAAAATAAAAAAATGCCCTACCCTATTCTAAAATTAAAATAGAAAAGCTCTTTTACCTTACCAGCCCTTAAAAGGGCCATTTGCGGGGCATGCCCCAAAGAATTCAGCTCTTTTGCCTGGAGAAAAAAAACATACAATACCCCCCCCCAACATTACAACCCACCACCCACATACCCCGAATCTAACCCAAACCCCCCTTAAATAAACCTAACACTAAGCCCCTGAAGATCTTTCTACCTTATCTTCACCACACCGGGTATCACACCGATCCGTCCTGGCTCCGATGTCTTGATCCAAGCCCAAGCGGGGGCTGAAGACATCCATCCTCCGGCTGAAGTCTTGATCCAAGCAGGCAGAAGAGGACATCCGGACCGGCAAACATCTTCATCCAGGCGGCATCCGATGACGAGCGGCTGATCTTCAAGACCTCCAGCGCGGATCCATCCTCTTCTTCCGACGACTAGACGACGAATGAAGGTTCCTTTAAGGGACGTCATCCAAGATGGTGTCCCTTGAATTCCGATTGGCTGATAGGATTCTATCACCCAATCGGAATTAAGGTAGGAAAATTCTGATTGGCTGATGGAATCAGCCAATCAGATTCAAGTTCAATCCGATTGGCTGATTGGATCAGCCAATCAGATTGAGTTCACATTCTATTGGCTGATCCTACCTTAATTCCGATTGACTGATAGAATCCTATCAGCCAATCGGAATTCGAGGGACGCCATCTTGGATGACGTCCCTTAAAGGAACCTTCATTCGTCGTCTAGTCGTCGGAAGAAGAGGATGGATCCGCGCTGGAGGTCTTGAAGATCAGCCGTTCGTCATCGGATGGAAGAACATAGAAGATGCCGCCTGGATGAAGATGTTTGCCGGTCCGGATGTCCTCTTCTGCCCACTTGGATCAAGACTTCAGCCGGAGGATGGATGTCTTCAGCCCCCCGCTTGGGCTTAGATCAAGACATCAGAGCCAGGACGGATCGGTGTGATACCCAGTGTGGTGAAGATAAGGTAGGAAGATCTTCAGGGGCTTAGTGTTAGGTTTATTTAAGGGGGGTTTGGGTTAGATTAGGGGTATGTGGGTGGTGGGTTGTAATGTTGGGGGGGGTATTGTATGTTTTTTTCTCCAGGCAAAAGAGCTGAATTCTTTGGGGCATGCCCCACAAATGGCCCTTTTAAGGGCTGGTAAGGTAAAAGAGCTTTTCTATTTTAATTTTAGAATAGGGTAGAGCATTTTTTTATTTTGGGGGGCTTTGTTATTTTATTAGGGGGCTTAGAGTAGGTGTAATTAGTTTAAAATTGTTGTAATCTTTTTCTAATGTTTGTAAATATTTTTTTATTTTTTGTAACTTAGTTCTTTTTTATTTTTTGTACTTTAGTTAGTTTATTTAATTGTATTTATTTGTAGGTATTGTATTTAATTAATTTATTGATAGTGTAGTGTTAGGTTTAATTGTAGATAATTGTAGGTATTTTATTTAAGTAATTTATTGATAGTGTAGTGTTAGGTTTAATTGTAACTTAGGTTAGGATTTATTTTACAGGTAATTTTGTAATTATTATTATTATACTTTATTTATTAAGCGCCAACATATTCCGCAGCGCTGTCCATGGATACAATTCATTTAAATAAAACAATACAAGACTTGTAAGATACAGGACAAAATTTACAAACACATACAGGAGGGATTGAGGGCCCTATTCCCGTGGGAACTTACAATCTAGAAATTATTATAATTATTATAATTATTTTAACTAGGTAGCTATTAAATAGTTATTAACTATTTAATAGCTATTGTACCTGGTTAAAATAAATACAAAGTTGCCTGTAAAATAAATATTAATCCTAAAATAGCTACAATATAATTATAATTTATATTGTAGCTATATTAGGGTTTATTTTACAGGTAAGTATTTAGCTTTAAATAGGAATAATTTATTTAATAAGAGTTAATTTATTTTGTTAGATTTAAATTATATTTAACTTAGGGGGGTGTTAGTGTTAGGGTTAGACTTAGCTTTAGGGGTTAATACATTTATTAGAGTAGCGGTGAGGTCCGGTCGGCAGATTAGGGGTTAATAAGTGTAGGTAGGTGTCGGCGACGTTGAGGGGGGCAGATTAGGGGTTAATAAATATAATATAGGGGTCGGCGGTGTTAGGGGCAGCAGATTAGGGGTACATAAGTATAACGTAGGTGGCGGCGGTGTGCGGTCGGCAGATTAGGGGTTAAAAAAATGTATTATAGTGGCGGCGATGTGGGGGGACCTCGGTTTAGGGGTACATAGGTAGTTTATGGGTGTTAGTGTACTTTAGAGCACAGTAGTTAAGATCTTTATGAACCGGCGTTAGCACAAAAAGCTCTTAACTCCTGGTTTTTTTCTGCGGCTGGAGTTTTGTCGTTAGAGTTCTAACTCTCACTCCAGCCAAGACTCTAAATACCGGCGTTAGAAAGATCCCATTGAAAAGAAAGGATACGCAATTGGCGTAGGGGGATCTGCGGTATGGAAAAGTCGCGGCTGCAAAGTGAGCGTTAGACCCTTTAATGACTGACTCCAAATACCAGCGGGCGGTAAAAAACAGCGTTAGGACCCCCTAACGCTGGTTTTGATGGCTACCGCCAAACTCTAAATCTAGGCGTTAGTGAATATGACAAAAATGTTAGTTACATTTACTTTATACTTGTTTATTTTATTGTGTTAAAATGTTTGCATTTCTTTTTAAATAAGTAACACAGTATGCTCATGGTTTGACCTGTATGGATGTGTATTGTTTCAGAATTTGTGTTGGATAATTTTTTTGCCAAATAATTCATCAAAACTGTAAATTAATCTAAAAAAACATACAAAGCAGACAGTATGGATAACACAAGAAAAATGAATGGGATGAGAGAAAGTAGAAGAAGCAAATGTAATAGTGAGTCCAAAGGTTACTCTGGTAAAAGCCAAACCTTCAGAATTCCTACTAAAAATAAATAAAATAGTGCCACATAGTTTATTAACCCAAAGGACAAAGTACAAGTAAAATATAAATAGTGATTAAACACAAATGTGAAAACACTTCCTGGCACATTATGTAGCCTGCTGGATATTTGCAATGCTTCAGCGCTCAGCAACTCTTCTACTGAGACAACAATCTAAAGATATGCAACCAAGTAAAAGCAATGTAAAATTCTTTAAAGGGATACTGAACCCAAATTTTTTTCTTTCATGATTCAGCTAGAGCATGCAATTGTGAGCAACTTTCTAATTTACTCCTATTATCAATTTTTCTTTGTTCTATTTGTATCTTTATTTGAAAAAGCAGGAATGTAAGCTATGAGCCGGCCCATCTTTGGTTCAGCACCTGGGTAGAGCTTGTTGTTTGGTGGCTAAAATCTAGCCACCAATCAGCAAGCGCTACCCAGGGTGCTGAACCAAAAATAGGCCAGCCCCTAAGCTTACATTCCCGCTTTTTCAAATAAAGATACCAAGAGAAAAAATGAAAATAGGAGTAAATAACAAAGTTGCTTAAAATTGCCTGCTCTATCTGAATCACGAAAGAAAAAATTTGGGTTCAGTATCCCTTTTATAAGGTTTTCATTTTTCAGTTATCCTTCAAATTGCTGTTGCAGTAGAAGAGTCTTGTAGAGAAATCATCTATGGGACTGGATATATCCAGCATGCTAAATACATCCAGCTTCTTTATAAGGGTTCATTGCATCATTTAAAGAGACAAAAAAATAAATAATGGAAAGGATCTAATATGGTGGTATATGTAAACAACAATGCAATAATAAAATGTTCTAACTATGAGTTGGAACCCTGCAAAGGGGATAAATACATAGTTAAATTCAGTGCCAGAGCAGCAATGCACTACTGGAACCTAGCTGAACACATCTTGTGAGCCAATGAAAAGAGAAATATCTGTGTAGCCACCAATCACCAGCTTTTTCCCAGCAATGTATTGCTTCTCCTGAGCCTACTTAGGTGGTTTTTAACAAAGCATACCAAGAGCCCAAAGTACATTTGATGATAGAGCTAAATTGAATGTCCCTTTAAAGGGATACTAAAGTCTAAATTAAACTTTCAGATAGATCATGCAGTTTTAAGAAACTTTCCAATTTATTTCCATTATCAGATTATTCACAGTAATTTATTATGCACATTTTTTTAAGCACAAGCTACTATTGAGCATGTGCAAAAGTTCAGTGTATAGGTATACAAGTCTGTGATTGGCTTATGGCTGTCACATGATCCAGGGGGCTGTCAAATTGAAGTACATTTTGAAAATTGTCAGAAAAATTAAATCTACTGCTCATTTAAAATGCATAGTAAGTTCTGTTACATTATATATTTTTATGCACGTGATTATTCTTATCTGCCTACAAAATCTTTGTCACTATGTTTCTAATTATATTGTATTTAATGGTCTTTTAAATTAGGATACAAATGCAGAACAACAATCACAGAACTACTAACTACATTTAGAAAGGAAAACACTGACCATAGGACAGTTTTCTCCTGATACAAATCAGACAGTAAAGACCCTTGTCACAAAGGGAAGGGCCACCAACGAAAGCTTTAAAGACGTGTGCCTAGTCTCACAGTGACAAAGCTGAATAACCCGCAAGACCTTGGAGAATTCGGATGCTTACAAACTGCACAAAATCTTTTGAGGGTTTGGAAAAGCAAAATGTATATATTATTTTCCACTGAAGTAATACCAAAGTTAAAGGGATAGTCTAGACAAAATTAAACTTTCGTGATTCCGATAGAGCATGCAATTGTAAGCAACTTTCTTATTTACGCCTATTATCAATTTTTCTTCATTCTATTGGTATCTTTATTTGAAAAAGAAGGAATGTAAGCATAGGAGCCAGCCCATTTTTGGTTCAGCACCTGAGTAGCACTTTCTGATTGGTGTCTCACATGATTAAGGGGACTGCCCCGAAATGTTGTGTGTGTTAAGACTTTGATCCCCATGTCTGTTCAATAAAGGGATTTTTAATAAGCTAAAGGAACTTTTTCTGCTGTTTTTTGGATTGACATTGTGAGCTTGGCAGTAGCTCACCTGAGTTCCTGGCTATCCTGGAGAGTGCTGGCTTGACGATTGTTTTTCTTGGTGTCTAAATGTAGCCACCAATCAGCAAGTGCTACCCAGGTACTGAACCAAAAATGGTCCGGCTTCCTAGCTTACATTCAAATAAAGATACCAAGAGAATGAAGAAAAATTGATAACAGGAGTAAATTAGAAAGTTGCTTAAAATCGCATGCTCTATCTGAATCAAGAAGGTTTAATTTTGACTAGACTAATAAATGAACATAGGGTAAGGAGCAATTACATGTCCTGCATCAAATCTGCATATGTATTCCTTTATATAATGCATTCATGCCACACTGGCCTATTATTCAAAAATAAATGAAAGTTTATTTTGTGATTCAATTAAAAAAACAGTTAAAAAATAAATTATTATTATTATTATATTATTAAATTTGCTTCTTTACCCATGGTATTTTTTGTTGAAGAGTGTCTAGGAATGTGTCTGGAGCAATATATGACAGGAAAGAGTCCAGCCATCTAGTGCTCATGCACATTCTTGCAAAACACCTGCCATATAGTGCTCTAAACAATTGTACTCTTTGCTTTTCAACAAAAGATAACAAGAGAACAAAGATAATATAATTATAGAAGTAAATAAGAAAGTTGTTTAAAATTGCATGCTCTATCTGAATCATAACAAAAACAAATATGGGTTTCATATCCCTTTAAGAATACAAATACCTCTGCATTGATGCAAATATCTGTGATTTGAATATGTCTCTGTATAAAACACTGTATAATGCGTTGGTGCTCTATAAAAATCAAAATATGCGGCTATATAGGAGAAAAGTTTAAATATCTGGCAGTAAAAATGTATCATTCCCAAGTGTATTATTATTAATCCACTAAGAACATTTTCACATACTTTTCATTAGCTGTCAGTTGCCTGATTGCTGAAGCAAGAACACACTGCACACATTCTGAAACAGTAGAAAGAGACATTTGTTAGCAAAATTATTCATCTGGCATCAAACAAATGGTCATGATTTTTTACATAAAGTATTAACAATTTTTAGCATTTTTCCAAGCAAGAACAAAATTGCTGCAATGAATTTTCCTCTATTGATTACAATGATTCATTTTAACCATTGTTTCCATATAAAAAAAAATGTAGTGTTAGCATATAATTTGATATCCATAAGTTATACTCTTAATATTGCTATCATCATAATATAGAAGGCAGAAAAAGCTGTAAATAATTCTTCTCTGCACTTTTTTTTTTCTTTGCACATTAAACATCTGCTACTATATGTGAGCCAAGTTTCCTTTTTGAATTATTGCTTGGACAAGATACAAATTCAATAGCTTCTGAGTCTTACTTACCTGTTCTTAAAAGGAGGTGTATGTCAAAATCAAACTTTCATGATCCAGATAAAGCTCACTCAATTTTAAACAACTTTCCAATTTACTTGTATTGTTAAATGTATTTCATTTTCTTTGTATCCTTTGTTGAAGAGCATGCATATAGATATGCTCAAGAGTGTGCACATCCTGAGCATTAAATGTCAGCAGTGTTTGCAACATTTGTAACAAAGGTATACATTGTTGTAAACACGGCTACCCTATAGTACTCAAAAAGTTATCACATTGTGATATACATTGCTGACCATACAAACACTGTTGACCATGTAGTGCTCAGAACACGTGCACACTCCTGAGCCTACCTGGGCATGCTTTTCCACAAAGGTTACCAAGATAATTAATAAAGTAAAAATAGAAGTAAATTGGAAAGTTGTTTAAAATTGCATGATCTGTCTGAATAATGAAAGTTTCATCTTTACTTATCCAAGAAAATAAGCACCTTTCCAATACATCAGTGATTTCATGCAAAGTGCCTTGCATTTAAGGGTGGTCTTATATGAAGCAATATGGGGTGCAAAATGTTGACCAGGAGTACTGGAGGTGGACTGTATTTTCTTCTACCTATAACTGATTTTGTATCCTTTACCTCTCTCCTTGCTCTGCCTAAGAGCAGTATTTCCCAAACCCAGTCCTCCAGACCCTTAGCAGGCAAGATAACAGCTCATCCAACAGATGATTCTGTCACCTGTGTATTTACGATATAATGAATATCTAATTCTTTCACCTGTGTATTTAAGATATAATGAATATCTCAACTTTGTTCCGATGTAGACAAATATGTCCAAGCAGCAAGGGGTTAAGGGTCCTGAGGATTGGAGTTGCTAAACACTGGCCTAGAGCATTGCATGTGTAAAATTAACCTGTTCTACAACCATAGCAATATGTGTTAAAATCCATATTAATGGGCATTATGGGTATAGAGAGCATGTGTGTTGGATGGGTTAGTTATAATAATAATGTTATGTTATATCTGAAAGCATTTTTCAGTTTGGCACAACTTTTCGCCTAGAATCAAGAAGAACTATGTGGAATATGAGTAAATCACAGTAAAAAAGTGGTCGCAATTTCTATGATGTACACAAGTGGGAAGCAAAACGATCACATGCAGTCTATTGTCAAAGTACCAAAAAATTAAAAAAATACTACAGCAAACTGTCTACTTAATATGTGGATATTTAAATCTATTTTAAAGAAATACCATGAATTTCACAACCTCATGAGATTTCAAACAGTGACACCTGATTTATTTTTTATGGAAAATCTGGTCTTTTAAAAGCACAAAGATTTGGTCTTGATTTTGAAAAATGGATCTAGAACTTCAATAAGCACTCTGGTATGCCAAGATTATAAGATCTTGTCCATGGCAACGTGACTGCCATGTTTCTAAAGTACTTTATAGTGATGTTGTTAGGAGGCTGACTGTGGCTGAAGCCCCGAATGATCTACGAAACGTATATTTTAGCATGCAACGTGGTGGATTCTACAAATGCGATGTATTGTAGACTGTAGCGCCTAAAAGGCGCAGTGCAGGAATACTGCAGACGAAAGGATGAGTGAGCAGTTGGAGTGGGTTAGAAGTCTGGCTTCAAATTACCACCATCCAAATACTGGTGCAGCCCAATATGTCCTGCAGAAACAGATGTTGAAGTGGTTGAGGAGGACGTGGTGCCGTACTGCTCAGCAAGTGATATCTGCTTTCCACCATGAGTATGTAGGTGATGCTGGGAGAAGGGAATGTAATGTGATGTATTATATTTTATTGAAGCCTGGAGCTCTCATTTTTGTCATTTTGGAGGGTTCAGCACTGCTCTCTGCCTCTACGTACTCACTGGCTCTTAGAGAAAGCCTGGGTCATGGTCCTTTCAGGCACACACATCTGCTCTGTCAGATGTACGACTGTCCTTATTTGGGACCTCATCATCTTTCTGGTGTGGTAGATAGAACTTAGTAGGTTTTATATACACCTTCAGGGGCAATTTATACACGTTTTAGAAGTGATTTACATGCTGGGCTAAGGTCATCTTTAAGTAGTTTCAGTAAGAGCATGTCAAGGTTACGTATGAATTAGATCTGTAAGTAACAATTTGACCCTGCTTGCGGTATGGCTATTAGGTTTTGTTAATTAATTCACTGGTTTAGAATTTAGTTATTGTGGCAGTAAGTGTAACAGCTATAACTTATAGCAATTGTTATCCTTCTGCCTTTATATAGCCAGATGTACCTTAGCCTGTAATTAAGTAAATAAGACTGTAACTGGGAGTCTGGCATAGTAACACAGCTTTGCTTGTAATGTCTAGTCACGCTTCTCTATTCAACCTCAGATGTATTAGACAAGGAAAATATGAAAAGCAGAACAATCTGGCAAACAGATAGAGAGTTAACTTCAATGACAACAACTCTAAACTGGAAAGTATACGACCTGTGTTCCGGAGGAAGTCACAACATGCACGCCAGAAGCAGGAGCTGACCTCTTTGTGACTGTGTTGCGGTCTGAGGAAAACTGTTTGTGCGGCAACTCACGATGATCTGTGCTACTAGCTAAGACGTTTGCAGCTGTTACTGATGACGTCTGAAAACCTGAGAGTCGAGGAGGAGGTCGCAGGATACGTGCTGAGGTTCCGATCACAGCAGTGGTGATGATCGAGTGCTCAAACAGAAGATTCAGGGTAGGACTGGATAGCAAGTAATTCCGGTACACAGGAAAACTTCTAAGAGCGGGCTTGAAATCAAAATAAACCAGCAATGAGTGCAGGTAGGTGGTGGCTTAAATAGGAAACTGGATGATAGCAATAACCAATTTAAAGCCACAGTGTAACAAGACCTGACATAGGGCACCCCAAAAGGAAAACCACTACGTGGTTCAAGGACAAAGGCCTATCCGGATTACGTCTGTGGAAGAGAGAAACCAACCTGGGAGCGGAGATGTTAAAAGCAGGCTCCCAAGAATCCTCTGCATGATCATAGCCAGTCCAATGAACAAGATACTCAAGATTTCCTTTATGTAGTCTAGAATCCAAGATGCTGTGTACATCATACTCAATATCTGTTGTAGGTGGATTGTGTTGAGAGGTGACAGACAAAGTCGGAGAGGTGGATGGACACGGCTTGACCAAAGGAAACATGGAAAGTTGGATGCAATTTGTAGTAGTCTGGTAGTTGTAGGGTAACCGTTACAGGGTTGGTGATAGCCACTATAGGAAAATGTCCAATGAATTGCTTGCTAAGTTTCCTGGAAGGTGTTTGTAAGCGTAGGCTCTTTGTTGAGAGCCATATTTTCTGACCAACCTGGTAAGATGGTCGTGGTCTATGTCGGAGGTCATAATATTTTTTGTGCAAAGCTTGTGCATGTTTGATGTTATTCTGAATTGTTGAGAATGCATCCAAAATACTGTTCACTGTGTCGTTGACCTGAGGACATGAACTGATAACTCATGGGTAGTAGTTTGAACATGGGTGTAGTCCATAATTAATAAAAAACGGACTATGAGTGGTGGTGTCATTAGTTGTATTATTGTAGGTAAACGCTGCTAGAGGCAAGTAAGTTGCCCAGTTATTTTGTTGGTTGGAACCGTAACAGCGTAGGTATTGTTTTTTCCACAGATTAGTCCTCTCTGTCTGACCATTGATCTGTGGATGGTACGAAGTACTGAGCTTTTGTGAAATATGTAGGGATTTACAAAGTCGTCTCCACAATTTGGATGTGAACTGAGTTCCCCTATCACTTAACACTGTTGTGGGTAAACCATGAAGTTGAACGATCTCTTTTATGAATAAGTCTGATGTCTCCTGAGCTTTGGGGAGTGCTGATGTAGGTATGAAGTGTGTCATCTTAGATAAGATATCAACCACTACCAGTATGGTAGTGAAACCAGAAGATTTAGGAAGGTCGACAATGAAGTCCATAGATAAATCACTCCATGGAGTCTTGGGTTGTGGATAAGTTTGTAGAAGTACAACAGGTAGTTGATGTGACGACTTTGAAGTAGAACATACTGTACAATGTGTTATGTAATCCTTAACAGACTTTGTTATAGAGGGCCACCAACATTGCCTTTGCAATAGGTCCAAAGTCTTACGGATGCCCAAATGTTCAGAGAGTGGTGAGTCATGGAACGATTGTAAGATTTGATCTCTGAGTGTTGGAGGTACATATAGACGATTTTTATAATAGTATAAACCATCCTGTTGTAGTTGTAGTAGATCTAATGGTTTAGTGGTGTCTAACCTTTGTGCGGTTCCAAAGTCAGGGGTATGTAAGATTCCTAAGAAGTTAGCACTTGGAATGACTGTGGAAGGAGGGTTGTCTATGACTGGTCTGGCATCTCGTCTGGATAAGGCGTCTGCCTTGCCATTCCACCCGCCTGGTCAGTAAGTGACCAAGAAGTCAAATCTTGAGAAAAAAAAGACTCCAACGTAATTGTAGACTGGATAAAGTTCTATTTGTCTGCAAATATTGAAGATTTTTGTGATCAGTGATAACAACTATGGGTAATGTTGTACCTTCTAGAAGGTGTCGCCAATGTTCAAAAAGAACATTTAATGGTCAACAGTTCTTTTTCACCTACTGGGTAATTTCTTTCCGCCGGAGTCATTACCCTTGAAAAGAAAGCGACAGGGTGCATAGTATCGGTGAGCTTTTGTTTCTGGGAGAGGATGGCACCTAGAGCATATTCTGAGGTGTTAACCTCTAAAATAAACTGTAAATTGCTGTCTGGATTTTTCAGTATTGGTGCTGTGGTAAAACGGGTTTTGAGGTGTTCAAAAACTTATTGTGTAAGTTCACTCCAGATGCATTTAGAGTTAAGCTTAGTAAGATCGGTAAGTGGTTTAGCAATTAATGCAAAATTATGTATGAATTTACAATAGAAGTTGGCGAAACCTAGAAATCTTTCTTACATTTTGGGGTTGGCCAATTAGTAATGGCATTTACCTTTGTGTCTTCCATTTTTATTCCTGAGTTAGATATGTGGTAACCTAAAAAAGTAACTTTTGATGTGTGGAAAGTGCATTTTTCCAATTTTGCATACAAGCTATGTTTGCGTAAACGTGCTAGAACGGTCCTAACATGTGTAATGTGTTGTTCTAGAGATTGGGAGAAAATGAGAATATCATCTAGATACACTACAATGTCAAGGTATATGTGAAGATTAATATATATATTAATATATATTTGGCTATCAGCACCAAATGATTCATTCATTTATAAAACATTAAATGCTTTGACTGACCAAAGTTCAATCCTCCCCCAATTCTGTTGATTACACAGGATGGGTCACAAAGTCACTTAAAAAGAAATTGCTTTCAAAGTAATCTTAGAAGGGTCACTTCAAAGAAGGATAGATTGTCAGATAGATGACCCGTACAGTGAATAGAGATGTAAATGTCTAAAACTTTTCATTTAAAGCATAATGAGATGCTCACAATTTCAAGGAAATGGAAATTAGCTTGATGGAGCCTCAAAAGTACATGGCCATATATGGATTTCCTGCCCAAGGAGAAGCTGCTCCATCTGGGAGAATGTTTGAAAATACAAACATTTTCAAAGAACTGTAACTTTTAAACCACAAGTTAAATGATCCCCTGTGGAGTTTCCCATGTGAAGATCCCAGACAAATTGGCATTTAAAGTCTCTGGCCTAGATTTGGAGTTCGGCGGTAAAAGGGCTGTTAACGCTCCGTGGGCTTTTTTCTGGCCGCACCATAAATTTAACTCTGGTATCGAGAGTTAAAACAAATGCTGCGTTAGGCTCCAAAAAAGGAGCGTAGAGCATTTTTACCGCAAATGCAACTCTCGATACCAGAGTTGCTTACGGACGTGGCCGGCCTCAAAAACGTGCTTGTGCACGATTCTCCCATAGGAAACAATGGGACTGTTTGAGCTGAAAAAAAACCTAACACCTGCAAAAAAGCAGCGTTCAGCTCCTAACGCAGCCCCATTGTTTCCTATGGGGAAACACTTCCTACGTCTGCACCTAACACCCTAACATGTACCCCGAGTCTAAACACCCCTACCCTTACACTTATTAACCCCTTATCTGCCGCCCCCGCTATCGCTGACCCCTGCATTACACTTTTAACCCCTAATCTGCCGCTCCGTAAAACGCCGCCACCTACGTTATCCCTATGTACCCCTAATCTGCTGCCCTAACATCGCCGACCCCTATGTTATATTTATTAACCCCTAATCTGCCCCCCACAACGTCGCCGACACCTACCTACACTTATTAACCCCTAATCTGCCGAGCGGACCTGAGCGCTACTATAATAAAGTTATTAACCCCTAATCCGCCTCACTAACCCTATCATAAATAGTATTAACCCCTAATCTGCCCTCCCTAACATCGCCGACACCTACCTTCAATTATTAACCCCTAATCTGCCGACCGGAGCTCACCGCTATTCTAATAAATGTATTAACCCCTAAAGCTAAGTCTAACCCTAACACTAACACCCCCCTAAGTTAAATATAATTTTTATCTAACGAAATAAATTAACTCTTATTAAATAACTTATTCCTATTTAAAGCTAAATACTTACCTGTAAAATAAATCCTAATATAGCTACAATATAAATTATAATTATATTATAGCTATTTTAGGATTAATATTTATTTTACAGGCAACTTTGTAATTATTTTAACCAGGTACAATAGCTATTAAATAGTTAAGAACTATTTAATAGTTACCTAGTTAAAATAATAACAAATTTACCTGTAAAATAAATCCTAACCTAAGTTATAATTAAACCTAACACTACCCTATCAATAAAATAATTAAATAAACTACCTACAATTACCTACAATTAACCTAACACTACACTATCAATAAATTAATTAAACACAATTCCTACAAATAAATACAATTAAATAAACTAGCTAAAGTACAAAAAATAAAAAATAACTAAGTTACAGAAAATAAAAAAATATTTACAAACATAAGAAAAATATTACAACAATTTTAAACTAATTACACCTACTCTAAGCCCCCTAATAAAATAACAAAGCCCCCCAAAATAAAAAATTCCCTACCCTATTCTAAATTAAAAAAGTTACAAGCTCTTTTACCTTACCAGCCCTGAACAGGGCCCTTTGCGGGGCATGCCCCAAGAATTTCAGCTCTTTTGCCTGTAAAAAAAAACATACAATACCCCCCCCCCCAACATTACAACCCACCACCCACATACCCCTAATCTAACCCAAACCCCCCTTAAATAAACCTAACACTAATCCCCTGAAGATCTTCCTACCTTGTCTTCACCATCCAGGTATCACCGATCCGTCCTGGCTCCAAGATCTTCATCCAACCCAAGCGGGGGTTGGCGATCCATAATCCGGTGCTCCAAAGTCTTCCTCCTATCTGGCAAGAAGAGGACATCCGGACCGGCAAACATCTTCTCCAAGCGGCATCTTCGATCTTCTTCCATCCGGTGCGGAGCGGGTCCATCTTGAAGCAGGCGACGCGGATCCATCCTCTTCTTCCGATGTCTCCCGACTAATGACGGTTCCTTTAAGGGACGTCATCCAAGATGGCGTCCCTCGAATTCCGATTGGCTGATAGGATTCTATCAGCCAATCGGAATTAAGGTAGGAATTTTCTGATTGGCTGATGGAATCAGCCAATCAGAATCAAGTTCAATCCGATTGGCTGATCCAATCAGCCAATCAGATTGAGCTCGCATTCTATTGGCTGATCGGAACAGCCAATAGAATGCGAGCTCAATCTGATTGGCTGATTGGATCAGCCAATCGGATTGAACTTGATTCTGATTGGCTGATTCCATCAGCCAATCAGAAAATTCCTACCTTAATTCCGATTGGCTGATAGAATCCTATCAGCCAATCGGAATTCGAGGGACGCCATCTTGGATGACGTCCCTTAAAGGAACTGTCATTAGTCGGGAGACATCGGAAGAAGAGGATGGATCCGCGTCGCCTGCTTCAAGATGGACCCGCTCCGCACCGGATGGAAGAAGATCGAAGATGCCGCTTGGAGAAGATGTTTGCCGGTCCGGATGTCCTCTTCTTGCCGGATAGGAGGAAGACTTTGGAGCACCGGATTATGGATCGCCAACCCCCGCTTGGGTTGGATGAAGATCTTGGAGCCAGGACGGATCGGTGATACCTGGATGGTGAAGACAAGGTAGGAAGATCTTCAGGGGATTAGTGTTAGGTTTATTTAAGGGGGGTTTGGGTTAGATTAGGGGTATGTGGGTGGTGGGTTGTAATGTTGGGGGGGGGTATTGTATGTTTTTTTTTACAGGCAAAAGAGCTGAAATTCTTGGGGCATGCCCCGCAAAGGGCCCTGTTCAGGGCTGGTAAGGTAAAAGAGCTTGTAACTTTTTTAATTTAGAATAGGGTAGGGAATTTTTTATTTTGGGGGGCTTTGTTATTTTATTAGGGGGCTTAGAGTAGGTGTAATTAGTTTAAAATTGTTGTAATATTTTTCTTATGTTTGTAAATATTTTTTTATTTTCTGTAACTTAGTTATTTTTTATTTTTTGTACTTTAGCTAGTTTATTTATTTGTATTTATTTGTAGGAATTGTGTTTAATTAATTTATTGATAGTGTAGTGTTAGGTTAATTGTAGGTAATTGTAGGTAGTTTATTTAATTATTTTATTGATAGGGTAGTGTTAGGTTTAATTATAACTTAGGTTAGGATTTATTTTACAGGTAAATTTGTTATTATTTTAACTAGGTAACTATTAAATAGTTCTTAACTATTTAATAGCTATTGTACCTGGTTAAAATAATTACAAAGTTGCCTGTAAAATAAATATTAATCCTAAAATAGCTATAATATAATTATAATTTATATTGTAGCTATATTAGGATTTATTTTACAGGTAAGTATTTAGCTTTAAATAGGAATAAGTTATTTAATAAGAGTTAATTAATTTCGTTAGATAAAAATTATATTTAACTTAGGGGGGTGTTAGTGTTAGGGTTAGACTTAGCTTTAGGGGTTAATACATTTATTAGAATAGCGGTGAGCTCCGGTCGGCAGATTAGGGGTTAATAATTGAAGGTAGGTGTCGGCGATGTTAGGGAGGGCAGATTAGGGGTTAATACTATTTATGATAGGGTTAGTGAGGCGGATTAGGGGTTAATACATTTATTATAGTAGCGCTCAGGTCCGCTCGGCAGATTAGGGGTTAATAAGTGTAGGCAGGTGTCGGCGACGTTGAGGGGGGCAGATTAGGGGTTAATAAATATAATATAGGGGTCGGCGATGTTAGGGGCAGCAGATTAGGGGTACATAGGGATAACGTAGGTGGCGGCGATTTGCGGTCGGAAGATTAGGGGTTAATTATTGTAAGTAGCTGGCGGCGACGTTGTGGGGGGCAGGTTAGGGGTTAATAAATATAATACAGGGGTCGGCGGGGTTAGGGGCAGCAGATTAGGGGTACATAAATATAACGTAGGTGGCGGTCGGCAGATTAGGTGTTAAAAATTTTAATCGAGTGGCGGCGGTGTGGGGGGACCTCGGTTTAGGGGTACATAGGTAGTTTATGGGTGTTAGTGTACTTTAGGGTACAGTAGTTAAGAGCTTTATGAACCGGCGTTAGCCAGAAAGCTCTTAACTCCTGCTATTTTCAGGCGGCTGGAGTTTTGTCGTTAGAGCTCTAACGCTCACTTCAGAAACGACTCTAAATACCGGCGTTAGAAAGATCCCATTGAAAAGATAGGCTACGCAAATGGCGTAGGGGGATCTGCGGTATGGAAAAGTCGCGGCTGTAAAGTGAGCGTTAGACCCTTTAATCACTGACTCCAAATACCAGCGGGCAGCCAAAACCAGCGTTAGGAGCCTCTAACGCTGGTTTTGACGGCTACCGCCGAACTCCAAATCTAGGCCTCTGTATGGCATAAATAAAAATAAATAAATCTTGCAAAAGGAATGATGCCAGTTTTTCATTTGAGTTTGAAATAACTCAAATAACACATATATGTATATATGTATTGAGCTGGGACATAATATATTAAATAAATATTCACTGTGTTGAAAAATAAATACATTGATATATACAAATACTGACCCATTGAGTTAAAGATAAATACATTTCTTTTCTGTTTTTCAGAAATCTAGTGAAAATGACAGGAGGAAGACTCGCTAAACAAAAGCACGTGGCATATAGCGAGTACACATGTGGTTGTCCCAATGGGAGGTGTACTGAATGTGAAAAATGCTGTATTTGTGTGAATATATATATCAGGATTTTAAATGCTATAATTTTGGAATAGTTAGCAGTATAAATTACTTTGATGTAATATGATATTAGAAATAATACTGATGTTTCATATTACAATAATCAGAATAGATAATGTGACATAGTCCAATACATATGAACATGTAACTTATTAATATAAAGAAATTATAACATTTTAAATTACACATTTTAAAGAAATGCTTTTAAATGCTAGAAATGATTAAATGGAACTGTTTGTTTGTCATGCTGCCCCGATTGCCAAAATCCAGTATAACAGTCAAAAGATTTGACTGTTAAAAGATGTGTTTCCATAGTAACCATGCATCGCCTAGGGCCAATCAGAGAGATGCTTCCCAGGTGACCAATGAGATGATCAGTTTCCATAAGGGCCTCCCATATTCCTCACCAATGATTAGACAATATAAGCTGTATGCAAGATAGGAAAGGAGGCTGCTGACTATTGCTGAAGGACTAGTAACTAAAAATTTTGGCTGCGTTTTGGAAAACAGTTACTATAAGCAAATCAGGCTACCTTTTTATGATCCATTGCAAATACATTTATTTTCATATGAGGTGGAACAAATTTGGAAACTGACTTATCGATTTGGTCATTTTTGGTGATGTATGATTGTTCTAATTTTTTATATTTAAATCAAAAATATTTGGTAATGTATAAAAGGTTGCTAATTACAGGTAAATGTCTAAAACAAAATATATGCATAGTCACTGCAGTTAAATTACAACTGATAGACTTAAAGAGCATTATTTATATTTTAGAAATATATTCATAGTCCTGAATAGTTTTAAGCTTTCCTTTTGTATGCTAAATATTTAAAACAAACATCGATTGTTGCTGTAGGTAGCATATTTAAAGTAATAAATTGTATTTTAAAACTAGTATTTCATAGCCTGTGTATTGTTAAACAAATCCTTGATGCTAAGTAATTTAACCTGCCAAATATATATATATATATATATATATATATATATATATATATATATATATATATATATATACACAGTGTATATATATATATATATATATATATATATATATATATATATATATATATATATGTGGCAAGAAACTTGCACTCACTGGACTTTTTCAAAGTATCAAAATTTAAAGTGACGTTTCGGAGATGGAGTATCCCCTTCCTCAGACAAAAGTGAAATGACAATACAAGCAGTTTAAAAAGACAACCAAAATAGTGACCCCTCCCCCCAATTAGGACAAAAAACGCCAAAAATGGTAGTCATAGCTACCACACAATCAAATGACATGTGTTGTTAAACAAAACAATTATTGTTGAAAAATTCAAAATTGGTTGATCAAGTGATTAAGTATTATAGTGTAAAGCACTAAGTCATGTGAAACAGTAACCATAATTAAAAAGTGTAATAAAGAAGTATATTAAAGAATATATACCTATATCTGGCAACTATGGAATATAGAATTCTAAATACTATGTGTTATGAACATATACTTGCGCATATCTCATTAAAAACTGTATATGGGAACCTGCGTCATAGAAAGAAACACAAACTAGCACACACTAACAAACTCACAGTCTCAAAGTTCTAAAGCAAAGAGGGATGCATACACAACACAGTGCCATGGAAGATGAGGGAACAAGACATTGCTAATAAGTAATTGTGCATCTATAACTATGCATAGAAAAAAGGTTTAACAACACATGTCATTTGATTGTGTGGTAGCTATGACTACCATTTTTGGCGGTTTTTGTCCTAATTGGGGGGAGGGGTCACTATTTTGGTTGTCTTTTTAAACTGCTTGTATTGTCATTTCACTTTTGTCTGAGGAAGGGGATACTCCATCTCCGAAACGTCACATGGAATCAGCCAATCAGAATCAAGTTCAATCCGATTGGCTGATCCGATCAGCCAATCAGATTGAGCTCGCATTCTATTGGCTGTTCCGATCAGCCAATAGAATGCAAGCTCAATCTGATTGGCTGATCGGATCAGCCAATCGGATTGAACTTGATTCTGATTGGCTGATTCCATCAGCCAATCAGAATTTTCCTACCTTAATTCCGATTGGGTGATAGAATCCTATCAGCCAATCGGAATTCGAGGGACGCCATCTTGGATGACGTCCCTTAAAGGAACCGTCATTCTTCAGTTGGACGTCGTCGGAAGAAGATTGATCCGCGCTGGAGGTCTTCACGATGGAGCCGTTCCTCATCGGATGAAGATAGAAGATGCCGCTTGGATCAAGATGGTTGCCGGTCTGGATCGCCTCTTCTTCCCGGATAGGATGAAGACTTTGGAGCCTCTTCTGGACCTCTTCAGCCGCAGGATTATGGATCGCCAGCCCCCGCTTGGGTTGGATGAAGATTTTGGAGCCAGGACGGATCGGTGTGATACCCGGCGAGGTGAAGATAAGGTAGGAAGATCTTCAGGGGCTTAGTGTTAGGTTTATTTAAGGGGGGTTTGGGTTAGATTAGGGTATGTAGGTGGTGGGTTGTAATGTTGGGGGGGTATTGTATGTGTTTTTTTTACAGGCAAAAGAGCTGAATTCTTTGGGGCATGCCCCGCAAAGGGCCCTTTTCAGGGCTGGTAAGGTAAAAGAGCTTTGAACTTTTTAAATTTAGAATAGGGTAGGGCATTTTTTTATTTTGGGGGGTCTTTGTTATTTTATTAGGGGGCTTAGAGTATGTGTAATTAGTTTAAAATTGTTGTAATATTTTTCTAATGTTTGTAAATATTTTATTATTTTTTGTAACTTAGTTCTTTTTTATTTTTTGTACTTTAGTTAGTTTATTTAATTGTAGTTATTTGTAGGCATTGTATTTAATTAATGTATTTATAGTGTAGTGTTAGGTTTAATTGTAGGTAATTGGAGGTATTTTATTTAATTTATTTATTGATAGTGTAGTGTTAGGTTTAATTGTAACTTAGGTTAGGATTTATTTTACAGGTAATTTTGTAATTATTTTAACTATTTTAGCTATTAAATAGTTCTTAACTATTTAATAGCTATTGTACCTGGTTAAAATAAATACAAAGTTGCCTGTAAAATAAATATAAATCCTAAAATAGCTATAATATAATTATAATTTATATTGTAGCTATATTAGGGTTTATTTTACAGGTAAGTATTTAGCTTTAAATAGGAATAATTTATTTAATAAGAGTTAATTTATTTCTTTAGATTTAAATTATATTTAATTTAGGGGGGTGTTAGGGTTAAAGTTAGACTTAGCTTTAGGGGTTAATAAATTTATTAGAGTAGCGGTGAGCTCCTGTCGGCAGATTAGGGGTTAATACTTGAAGTTAGGTGTCGGCAATGTTAGGGAGGGCAGATTAGGGGTTATTACTATTTATTATAGGGTTATTGAGGCGGGAGTGAGGCGGATTAGGGGTTAATACATTTATTATAGTAGCGCTCAGTAGTTTCAGCTCAAACAGCCCCATTGTTTCCTATGGGGGAATCGTGTACGAGCACGTTTTTGAAGCTGGCCGCGTCCGTAAGCACCGCTGGTATCTAGAGTTGCAGTGGCGTTAAATTATGCTCTACGCTCCCTTTTTGGAGCCTAACGCACTGAAAACCCTGCCATTATGTGAACTCTAAATACCAGCGGTATTTAAAAGGTGCGGGGGAAAAAAAGCATGCGTTAGCTACGCGGGTCATTACCGACAAAACTCTAAATCTAGGCGTAAGAATTTATTTCAGCTTAAATAAATGGGCATTTAAAGTGACTGTTTATATTAAGAATATATGTACTTTTAGTGTCCTAATTAGAATTGCATTAGAATCAATTGTAGCTATATAGCTGATTGGACTGTTTGAATTTTAGTAACTTATATCTTGGTCCCATTGTGGTATTTTAAATGCAACTCTGATTTGATAGACTATTGTGAATAAGGCTAGTTCTAAAGGTAAATTTTATGAGATTTGCATAGCATATTTTAATAGTTTTAAACGTGTATAGTATTGACTCATATTCTGGTTCTTACAAATATATTTCAGTGTGTCTATAAATATCAACTAATAAAAAGAATTCAGGAATTTATATTAATTTTATGGTTTTAGTATATGCATATTGATTGAGGGTTTATATTAAAGAATAATTATTAAATATATTGTATTATAACCCGGCCATATACTGACAACAAGAAATAGATCCAGAATATCTTTGAAAATGTCATTAATAAAACATTGAAATGTAGCCGGGGCGTTGCATAGCCTGAATGGCATGACAGTGTATTCATAGAGGCCATATCTGGTTCGAAAAGCTGTTAGCCATTCATCACCGGCTCTGATTCTGATGAGGTTGTAAGCACCTCTAAGGTCTAATTTTGTATAGACCGTGGCTCAGCGTAACCTCTCTATTAGTTCTGGTATGAGGGGTAATGGATATCGTTTTTTCCTAGTTTGTTTATTTAATTCTCTATAGTCTATTATGGGCCTAAGTGAGTTATCCTTATTTTTAATGAAAAATCCGGCTGGAGAGGTGGAAGGTCTAATGAAGCCTTTAGTTAAATTCTCTTGTAAATAAGATTTTATGTGGTCTAATTCAGGTTTTGAAAGAGGATAAATGTGGCAATAGGGTATTGAGGAACCTGGTAATAAATCAATTGGGCAGTCGTATGGCCTATGAGGGGGGAGCTGTTCAGTTTCTTTTTTGTTGAACACATCAAGGAAATCTTTATAAACTGAAGGAAGTGTTGTAGGTGTCAATAGTAATATGTTACCTAAGGGGTAACAGGTATCTCTGCAATACTGTGATGTGAGTGATAGAGTCTTATCCTTCCATAAAAATGTGGGTTGATGTAGATTTAACCAAGACAACTCGAGTATGATAGGATAAATAGGACTAGAAATAATATCAAAGGTAATTACCTCCCTATGCCCAGAGCTAGTACTAAAAATAAGTGGTATGGTCTGGTGTGTGATTGGTCCTGAGGAAATAGGAGTACCATCAATCAAAGTAACAGACACAGGATGTTTCTTTGCAAGGGTAGGAATTTTATTTATGGTAACAAACTGGAGGTCCACGTAATTTCCACTGGCTCCAGTATCAACTATTGCTTCAGTGTTTAGGCTGAACCGATCCCACTGTAGGCAGAAAGATTGGGTGAAATATGGGTTTGCAGATTTGTTAACAGTAAGGTCTAAAGATAAATGTGATTCCTTGCAGGTCTTCATTTTCTTCAATATAGAGCAGTTCCTTACTTCATGTTCACTCGAGGCACAATACATGCATAAATTCAATACTCATCTTCTGTTTTTTTCTTCTGCAGTGAGAGAGCCTTAAAGGAAGCCGATATCCAAAGGAATTTCTGACTCCCTTGGTTGAGCAGTAGTAGGGAAGTTTCGTCTATAAGGTGCAGATGCATTAGCTTTCTCCAGCTTGCGTTCGGGGAGTCGCCTATTAATGGAAGTATATATAGTATATAGGTTTTCTAATTTGTCTGGGATGCCAATTCTTGATAGTTCATCCTTTATATCATCTGATAAACCATGTCTGAACTGGTTTCTCAATGATACCTCATTCCATTGGGAGTCTATTGTGTATATTTTAAATTAAATCTTCAACTGGATGTTTTTGAGTGCTCTGAGGGAAATCTAAGAGGAATTTTGATTAAATGGATCCTCATATATGGAAGAGAGGGCTTTTAAGAAATTACAAGCAGCAAAACATCCTAGAAATAGTAACAAAAAGAGGTGCCCAATAGGATAATAATGTTAAGGCCAATAACACAACTGTAGAGTACTCCTATATACTCACAAAATGAGTTGCACATCCAGTGCAATAATCAGCAAACCGAGGCTTCAGAGCCGCTCGGCTGACTCTGTCTCCTCTGGAACCCAAAACACCCACACCCAGCCCTTGGAGACATCTTTAGCTCTATTCGATTTTTGGATATTTGGATCTTTTCCTTTTGGTCCGTCTTGGATTGGTTTGGTAGACGCTTGGAGGAAACTGCCTGCGAGTCGAGTGTGCTGCCCGTTCCGGAGGAGACCAAGTCAGCCGAGCGGCTCTGAAGCTTCGGTTTGCTGATTATTGCACTGGATGTGCAACTCATTTTGTGAGTATATAGGAGTACTCTACAGTTGTGTTATTGGCCTTGACGTTATTATCCTATTGGGCGCCTCTTTTTGTTCCTATTTACAGGATGTTTTGCTACTTCTGATCCATTTATTGAAGAGAGCTGCCCCGTTGTGTGAACACTGCTTTTCCACATCGTTGTGTGAACACTGGTCTTCTATAGAGAACCTGTAATTATACCACCAAACTATCACGTTGTTTTTTCTTTCAATCAACTTTTGCATCTAAGTTATCAAGTTTCACATTATCAAATTGGACATGTGTTTGGACACTTTTATATTATATATGGACACATTTATGAATTATTCACTAAAGTAAGAATTGAATGAATTTTATTATCTCATATAGGGCCACAAATTATTCACTCATATTAAATTATCAATTATTTTATTAATTATATATATATATTTTATTTTTTGTATTTATTTTCACATTAGTTGGCGCACCCTTTTATCACTTTGTTTGGTTTGTGTATATATACTTTTAAGAAATTATTCAAAGAATTAAGTGTTGAACTCTGTGTTTCATAATAAGAATCTGCCCAGGCTCGTGGCTCGCCCCTGAGGTAAGATATGATGGTCAAAACCTTTATTCTGTCAGTGGAGTAAGTTTTCAGCTTGGGCTCAAATAGTAAAACTGTACAAATGTTATTGACACCTGTAGTCACCAAAGTTTACATGCACTTGTATATAACCACTCTGAAAAAGAATTTAAAAGATTTGCAAACCGAGCTGTTACAAACTGCTATTTGTAACTGGCCCTTTAAATGAAAAATTGCCCTGCTTCCATGGATCGTGGTGAAGCCTATTTGCCAGCCTCCTTCCTCATGACTATGGCCCCTGGAAGATTGTGCCCCTGAGAACATATTAACTTTTATTGGGTGTGTAGGGCCCTTTAAGAACCGTCTGGGGACATATTGTGACTTTGATGAACAATGCCCCTTTAAGACTATGTCCCCAGACCTGTGAAATGACTTGTCCCTGGCTTTCTCCCACTTGGTTCAGTGGATAGGGCTTGCTGAACCCAGTACCACACAGGCAGAGTGTTCCACAGAAAGGGAGCACTATTACAAAGGCATTGGTTTTCATTGTGTGCCATTAAGAGTTAATGTTGTTCAATTCTAAATACAAGTTTGCTGGGATCAGCTCTAATTAAGTTTAGTGATAAACTTTCCCATTGTCTAATCAGACTGCTAGTGATAAGGTGGACTGCATTGTTTTCTTGTGTGTAATGTTATCTGCTGTTATGGCCTGTCAAAGGGCGTTGCCTCTCTATCTAAATGCATCAAATGTGTGATTGGGGATTTTATGCCTCCCCCTGAGAGTGTCTTTTTTGCATGTAACCTCAATAAAAACCAGGCTGTGTGTTCCAGCACATCAGACCTATTCTGACCCTCTAACTTGCAGCTTTGTTTGTAGGGGACAGCTATATCACTACAGGGATTGCTATGTTTTTCATACTCCCTTAGCTACAGGGATTGCTACAGAAGGAAGAGGTTCACCTACTGGAGCCTGGTCGTAGGTCCAAGGCGCAGAGCAGACGGCAAGATACCAGCCCAGCAGCGGTGGTTCGTAGAGTCTGCATTACGTATGGTGGCTACGCAGTAGTTATAGTGTCTACGGTGCTGATGGTCCGTTGGTGAGCACTAGGAGCATCCTTTTCTACGGTCCAACTTCCAGCCAGCCTGGAGGCAACCGTAACATTTGGCGGCAGCGGTTGGATAGCGTCCTAGCGCAAGGAGCAGCACCACAACAGCACTGGTATCGTAGGAGAGTTATTGAGGGCAACGCTAGCCACTGCGCAGCGTCCCTACCTACAGCAGCATGGAGCTGACAAGACACTGGTCAGAACCCTGTGAAGAGCACCTCAACCTGATCCGTCGCTATGAGGGCGCTGATTTCGTTCCAGAGGTAAAGAGGCGGCTAGTCCGATATGGTCCAGACCCTGCACAGGAGGTAGTCAGTCGAATCATCCGAAAATTGGCTACTGAGAACGAAGCGGCACGAGCCTTTGAGCGCCAACTGTGGAGTTTGGGGGTATGGACTCCTGCTCTCCAGCGAGAAAATGAGTTACAGGGGGCAGAGACAGTTGGTCCTGTCCCCCAGCAGCAGAGGAATATGTAGGGAATTGGGAGCCCAGACTCCATTCCCCAGCGGCAGGCTGAGTTACAGGGGGCAGAGACAGTTGGTCCTGTCCCCCAGCAGCAGAGTGAATTGCAGAGAATTGGGAGCCCAGACTCCATTCCCCAGCGGCAGGCTGAGTTACAGGGGGCAGAGACAGTTGGTCCTGTCCCCCAGCAGCAGAGGAATATGCAGGGAATTGGGAGCCCAGACTCCATTCCCCAGCGGCAGGCTGAGTTACAGGGGGCAGAGACAGTTGGTCCTGTCCCCCAGCAGCAGAGGAATATACAGGGAATTGTGAGCCCAGACTCCATTCCCCAGCGGCTTGAAGTATGTATGGGAGAGGAGCTTGTTACCCCCTCTCCCCAGCGGCAGCTTAACGCACCAGGGGGAGACAGTAAGCCCCACAACCGTGCAGATGGGACTGTGGTCTCTGCACTTACAGCACAGGGGGCAGAGACAGTTGCTCCTGTTTCCCAGCAGCAGAGTGAATTGCAGGGAATTGGGAGCCCAGACTCCATTCCCCAGCGGCAGGCTGAGTTACAGGGGGCAGAGACAGTTGGTCCTGTCCCCCAACAGCAGAGTGAATTGCAGGGAATTGGGAGCCCAGACTCCATTCCCCAGCGGCAGGCTGAGTTACAGGGGGCAGAGACAGTTGGTCCTGTCCCCCAGCAGCAGAGGAATATGCAGGGAATTGGGAGCTCAGAGTCCATTCCCCAGCGGCAGGCTGAGTTACAGGGGGCAGAGACAGTTGGTCCTGTCCCCCAGCAGCAGAGGGATATGCAGGGAATTGGGAGCCCAGACTCCATTCCCCAGCGGCTGGAAGTATGTATGGGAGAGGAGCTTGTAACCCCCTCTCCCCAGCGGCAGCTTAACGCACCAGGGGGAGACAGTAAGCCCCACAACCGTGCAGATGGGACCGTGGTCTCTGCACTTACAGCACAGGGGGCAGAGACAGTTGCTCCTGTCCCCCATCAGCAGAGTGAGATGCAGTGGATTGGGAGCCCAGTCTCCATTCTCCAGCTAACTCCTAACTTGGGCCCAGGGTTAACAGTGGAGATGTTAACCCCCACTGACCCCCACGTTCCCTTTGCCACCGGGCAGGACTATGCCCCAATGCCCCCAGCAGAAGAGCTGGCATTAGGACAGAGCGCTGCTGGCCTCTGCCCTACAGACCCCCTTGTTACAGGACTGGCCTGCAAACCCCTCAACCAGCAGAAGCGCTGGCACCAGGGCAGAGTGCCGCTGCCTCTGCCCCCCAAGTACCATCAGCTATTTGCCCAGCTGCGCCAGGAAGGCCGAGGATGCTACACTTTCATCCTACAACCTGGAACCTACAGGCCAGTACTACGTATTGTGGGGGGGCTACTTTGCTGCTAATGTTTATTTGTGGGTGGGTTGCGAGACTAACTTAGGCACTGACCGACAGAAGGTCAGGTGCCTGGTTAGTCTCCCTCCAAAAGGGGAGATATGTTACAAACTGCTATTTGTAACTGGCCCTTTAAATGAAAAATTGCCCTGCTTCCATGGATCGTGGAGAAGCCTATTTGCCAGCCTCCTTCCTCATGACTATGGCCCCTGGAAGATTGTGCCCCTGAGAACATATTAACTTTTATTGGGTGTGTAGGGCCCATTAAGAACCGTCTGGGGACATATTGTGACTTTGATGAACAATGCCCCTTTAAGACTATGTCCCCAGACCTGTGAAATGACTTGTCCCTGGCTTTCTCCCACTTGGTTCAGTGGATAGGGCTTGCTGAACCCAGTACCACACAGGCAGAGTGTTCCACAGAAAGGGAGCACTATTACAAAGGCATTGGTTTTCATTGTGTGCCATTAAGAGTTAATGTTGTTCAATTCTAAATACAAGTTTGCTGGGATCAGCTCTAATTAAGTTTAGTGATAAACTTTCCCATTGTCTAATCAGACTGCTAGTGATAAGGTGGACTGCATTGTTTTCTTGTGTGTAATGTTATCTGCTGTTATGGCCTGTCAAAGGGTGTTGCCTCTCTATCTAAATGCATCAAATGTGTGATTGGGGATTTTATGCCTCCCCCTGAGAGTGTCTTTTTTGCATGTAACCTCAATAAAAACCAGGCTGTGTGTTCCAGCACATCAGACCTATTCTGACCCTCTAACTTGCAGATTTGACTCATGTTTGTAGGGGACAGCTATATCACTACAGGGATTGCTATGTTTTTTCATACTCCCTTAGCTACAGGGATTGCTACAGAAGGAAGAGGTTCACCTACTGGAGCCTGGTTGTAGGTCCAGGGCGCAGAGCAGACGGCGAGATACCAGCCCAGCAGCGGTGGTTCGTAGAGTCTGCATTACGTATGGTGGCTACGCAGTAGTTATAGTGTCTACGGTGCTGATGATCCGTTGGTGAGCGCTAGGAGCATCCTTTTCTACGGTCCAACTTCCAGCCAGCCTGGAGGCAACCGTAACATGAACTATGTCCGCTACTTCACCACTCACCTCAACACCAAGTGACCGGTTCCGGGTGCTTGAGTACGCCGGAGAAGAGCGACCAATCGTCCGAGAGGCCACAGAGCTCTTTCACACTATGGGTCAAACTCCACTGGTGCCATCCAAGGAACTGACTGCAAGTGACTTGCTCCGCTCCGTCTCCTTACCAAGCCTCAATCTCTCTCGGCATCCTGATACTGTGTGAGGTGAGTGGGCTTATGCGTGCTGGAATCTCAACCGATGTCTCCGTGCAAAACCTCTGTTTCAACAAGTAGATAAGCACAAATAATAGGATGGACTGGTAGCCGGTGAAGTTATCAGAAAACTTTATTTGAAGAAATCTTTAAAAGCATATAATTTCAACAATGACATAGCGTATTCCCTAGACAAGTGAGTGGTGTGTGTTCCACTCCAAGGACTGCTTGCTGACACGTTTCGGCTCAAAAGGCCGTAATTGTAGATGCAGTCACTTGTTCTAATGAGCTATAAATATCAATTAGAACCAGCTAATAGGCTAAAAACAAATACACCCCATATTACTTGGGGCGGAACAATAGCACACCCTTTATAGTCAAAATAGCTATTCAACAATATGTGAACTGTTAAAAACATTTCAGTGCAACACAGTTACCTTTGACATAAAAATAGATTAGAGCATTAAGTTACCAATTAATGTGAAAACATATATAAGTATATCTCTTATCTAAATAGTCAAAACTAGAGAAGAAAATGTATTCAGGCACATGACAGTTTCTAGTACATAACATTATGCATGTAATTCATTTAAAGGGGTAGTCCAAATCTTGTGACCATATATATCATCTCAAAAAGTAAAGGTGCATATTAAAGGCACATATTAAAAGGCATATTATAGAAAAAACGGCATATTATACGTTAAAAGGGAAGATAATACACAGCTAAGCTAGTGTCATTAAATAACAAACAAGGACTCAGAGAACACCAAATAGTGGGAAATGGTTACAATCTGAACTCTAATAATCTTTATGAAATTAATCAAACTGTATTTCGGCCAGTAAGTTATATATTCATAATCGTATTCATGATTGTATTTGTATGTATTACACAACTACATCAAAATATATAGTTAGTGCATACTGGATACACAGACCCAGAAATCTTTACTCCCAGAAATTAATAAAATCAATCTCTGAGTTTAATCCATAAGGAATTCTTGTTCTGAGCCTGTGTATCCAGTATGCTTCCCTTTTGGACAGCAATCTGTCCCCGTCTCCTCCTCTAGATTTGCACCTTACTAGCTCAATAATAGTCCATCTAAGTGAATGTACACTGTTACCATGAACCATTTTAAAGTGTTGCACTAAGGGTGTTGTTAGTTTGCCAGCCTTTATGTTAGTTAGATGTTCTCTGATCCTTTCTCTCGTGGTGAGTCCTGTATATTGGATCCCACATGTGATACAAGTAATCAGATATATTACATAGCAAGACCTGCAATTTAGACAGGAAAAGTGATTGAATTTCTCCCCTGTTGCTGTGCTAGAAAAGCCTTCCCCCTGCTGCAAATATACACAAGCCATACAATGTGCATAGCTACATTTGTATGTACCCTTGAATTTAAGCCATGATGAAGCAGTAATCTGAGGTTCAGACCAAAACTGTTTGGGTGCTAATATATTGCCTATACATCTCCCTTTTCTAAAGGCATATCTGCAACCCTTTGGTATTACATCAGCTAATCCATCATCTGCTTTGAGCATTGAGAAATATTTTCTCAAAATATTGCAGATTTGATAGTATTGTTGGCTGTATTGAGTTATAAATGATACACCTTCAAATTTGTCATTGGTTTTCCTCTTTTCTTTTAAAAATTCCTTTCTGTCAATTGCTGTAATTTTTTCTTTTGAGGCAATGATCTCCCTTCTTTTATAACCCCTGTTGAGAAATCTCTCCTCCAAATCCAGAGCCTGTCTTTCAAATTCCGTATCCAATGTACAATTTCTCTTCAGCCTAATAAACTGTCCATTAAGGACAGACCTAAAAACTCTTTTTGGGTGGCTGCTCTGGGCGTGGAGGAGAGTATTCCCCGCTATGGGTTTCCTATATACCCTGGTGACCACTTTTCCCTGGTTCGTACCTGACAAGTTCACATCTAGATAGTTAATACTATCTCTGTTGAACTCATGTGTGAACTTGATACCAATATCATTGTGATTCAAGATCTCAACAAAACTGGTCACCTCTGTCTCATTACCTTTCCAGATGACCAGAAGGTAATCTATATATCTTTTGTAGTATATAATCTTCTCTTTCCAGTGTCCATCACATGCATAGATGTGGGACAGCTCCCACCAACCCATGAAAAGGTTGGCGTAAGAGGGGCAAATTTTGCCCCCATGGCTGTCCCACATCTCTGCAGGTAATGGACACCTTCAAAGAGAAACATATTGTGTGTTAGCAAGAATTGTGTCACCTGTAATATGTAAGAACGGAAACCCTGATCATACGAAGTATATCTTTCCAAACAGAAGCCTAAAGCTTCCAAACCCTTGCTGTGAGGGATGGACAAGTACAGTGAAGTGACATCTATCATGAGCCACCAATACTCATTTTGCCAATGTAACTCATCCATCTCTACCAGCAATTGTTTGGTGTCACAAAGGTAGCTAGGTAATTCCTTCACAATGGGTTGTAGGATTTCATCTAACCATTTGGATAGAGGTTCTATTATAGAACCAATCCCACTAATAATTGGTCGACCTTTTACCTCTACCAAAGATTTGTGAACCTTGGGTAAAAAATTAAATATGGGGGTTATTGGGCTTTCAACTGTGAGAAAAGAACTGGTCTGTTCATCAATATACCCTGCTTCACATCCTTCATCAATTAGATGACTTAACTCACGTTTAAAGCGACATGTAGGATTGAAATCAAGAATTTGATATTGTGAAGGGTCTGTGAGCTGCCGTAATGATTCCTGGACAAAGAAATCTTTGTCCATTACTACCACAGACCCTCCCTTGTCAGCAGAATGAATAACCAATGTCTTATTCTCTTGCAAGTTTTTGAGAGCAATGGACTCAGGTTTAGTGAGATTAGAATTAGAATCTGCACCTGCGCGGATGAGTCTTGAACCCTATCCTTTATCCCTGGGTGATGACCTCCAGAACCCAAGGATCCTGAACGTCTCTCATGCAAGCCTCCATGAAAAGCGATAGTTTGCCCCCTACGCGATCCAGAGACGGATCCGGGGATGCCCCTTCATACCGATTTTGTCTCGGCAGGCTTCTTGCTCAGCTTGGCTTTGTTCCAAGTTTCCAAGATCCCTTGGACTGCTCGGGTTTCGTGGCAAGTTACTGGCGTTGGGACTTGTCTGAACGAAAGGGACGAAAAGTAGATCCCTTAGGCTTATTCTTCTTATTCTGCGGTAGGAAAGCACCCTTGCCTCCCATGACCATGATAGTAATCTAGACTTGGATGTCATGTCAGCAGACCATGACTTTAACCACAAAGCCCTACAGGCTAGAACAGAGAACCCGATGTCTTGGCATTCAGGCGAATAATCTGCATATTTGCATCACAGATAAACAAATTAGCCACCCTTAAGGCCTTAATTCTTTCCTGTATCTCCTCAACAGGAGTCTCCACCTCGACCATAGCTGACAGAGCATCACACCAGTAGGTAGCATCTCCAGCCACCACCGCAACCGCCGCTGCCGGTTGAAATACAAACCCCGTGAGTTGAAACATTTTTCTCAACATGGATTCTAATTTTATATCCATGGGCTCTTTAAACAACGAACTATCCTCGAGTGGAATAGTTGTACGCTTAACAAGCATGGAGATAGCGCCATCCACCCTAGGGATGGCCCCACAACAGCTCAAGCTGAGAGTCTGGAACAGGGAACTGTTTTTTAAAAGAAGTAGAAGGAGAAAAGGACGAACCAAGTTTCTCCCATTCGTTCTTAATAATATTAGCCATCTTAACTGGAACCGGGAAGGTCTGAGGCAGTAGCCTGTCCTCATAGACCCTATCTAGCTTAGGGATCGAAGGCTCCTCTGGAAGTTTCGGTTACGGAACCTCCAACAGAGCAAGTACCTCTTTTAGCAAGATGCATAAATGCTCCATTTTAAATTTAAAGTCTGGTTCCTCCGCAGCCGGAGGTCTAGATGTCGCTGATTCCGATCCAGAAAGAGCATCCTCTGAGGAGTTGGAGTCATCTTCATCAGCGGATAATCTGTCAGAGACATCCAATGGAGTAGATGACCCCTGGGATGGATAGCCATGTTTCACCCTCCACTTGCACTTAGCAGGACGTGGTAAGGCATTGAAGGCCACAGAGACCGCCGTTTGCAACTGTTCAGCAAAATCTGGCAGCCAAAGGGCCCCTCCCGTGGGAGGATTAGTAGTGCCCTGGGGAGCTGCATGTGTAATTGGAGATGAATGTAGGGAACGCACTTCGCGGGACGGAGAACCTTCAGAGGTGGACGGCTCAGTTGTACTAAATATCTTATTCCTTTTAGATATTGCAATTTTATCAAAGCATGTGGAACATAGTTGAGCAGGTGGATCTACCAGAACCTCCTCACAATAAACACAGGTATTAGATTTGGTTAAAGAGGGAGTACCCTCTAACATATCAGAGTCCTCCATAGCTTGCACCTTTATTACGGACTAAATATAAATAAATGGCACCTTTATATCCTAATGGCCGAGCACTCACCACCTCCTATGACCCAGACCACAGAGAAACCGTTTTGTCTCCTGCAACTGCCGATCAAGAAAGAGGACGTTAAAGATGCCACACCTGGTCACATGGAGTGCCATGCAGGACCGCTCGTACACTATAGAGAAAAACGCGCCCAAAAAAGGCAGCGCCAATATCTCTCAAGAAAAGCTGACTGTTCACACATTGCTAGAGCCTCATCTCAGACATGTCACAGCATTAAATACAATAAAGAATATTATGCATAAATCCCTCCCTGTTCATATAACCCCCTTTCTGAGGATATTAACCCTTGATTCTATACAGATAAAAGGAGACACCCTGTGGCCCTGTCTTCTTGCATTATCATATGTGTATAAATGAAATGATCTTACCAGAATCTATGCAGTGGAACAGGAACACAGCCCTTCAAGTGTGACAGGGAAGTAGCATCGCTCCTGACATGGACTTGAGTGCAGAAAGCAGGCAGCGAAACTCGTCAATGCTGATTGCTTAAGGAGCTGTAAATCTGAGTTGGGATGGTTTTGCAGAAAGACTCTTCCTGCATCTGCGGACTCTAACTTTCACCCATGCTCTTACTGAGAGGCTGACAGGACTACTTAAAACTCCAGTCCCATTCTGAAGAATACTATCCTCCATAAGAGACTACTCCGAATCTTCCGACACTTCTCTTCCAACCTCCTGTGACGAAAGGCAAAGAATGACTGGGGGATGAGGGGAGGTATTTAAGCCTTTGGTTGGGGTGTCTTTGCCTCCTCCGGTGGCCAGGTTCTTAATTCCCACACGTAATGAATGAATGAATGAATGAAGCAGTGGACTCTCCTCCCATTAAGATGGAAAAAGTCTACAATGGGAGTGCATATAATTGTGAAATATTAACCGCATATTTTAGAAAGATTAAGGCAGCAGCAATGGAAAAATAAATTCCAGGCAATTAAATAGATCTTGTAATTATGTGCACAAATTTACAAGCCATTGATCAGGCCCGGCGCTTGCACAAAGGCAATCTATGCAACCGCCTTAGGGAGACCCAGCAGTGGGGCGCAAAAATGGAGAGTACTGCAGTGTTTTATATTTTTTTAAAAAAAAATTTTTACATTTTATCAGTGGCGGAACTTCCAGGGTCCCAAAGGTTGCATAAACCAATCCACTCTGGAGATCCGCCACTAGGGGAGAGTGCTGTTTGTCCCGCATTGCCCCTGGGCCGTAGCACTGTTGTTGTTTTTTTTTTTAAATTGCTATTGGTCCTCCTATTACCATGTGATGTTACAGTGCATGAGTGAGACTTCAGTCACGTCACCTCCAGTTAGACGTTTTTGGCGCATCAAGTGACTGCACATGGTCTGACTTCAGTACTACGGTCAGCGGCAGCACTGAACCAGTCTTGACGATGTCCCTGAGACCGTTATTACTTTCCAAGGTACAATAGGTGACTGTGCATGGTGTAAGTGGCAGTGCAAGCAGGGTGGAGGTCGGGGCTGTTATTTTTAATACCCCTGTCACTCACAGTGCACTTATACGCAGAGGTGGTTTTGCATAGACTGTGAGAGGACAATACTGAGTTAGCGGTTCTTGAGGGTAGGCGAGTGTGGTGATAATTGCATCCGACATTATGCACGTTACAAACTAGCGCCTGGATGCTGGATTAGTAGTATGGAATCATATGTATGATTACAAAAGGGGCGGGAGAAGCGTCAGGCACCTTGGATTGGTACTATGGTAACTGTGATTAAGGACAGCTAAACCACTGTCTGATTTGCTATGCAGCACAACCACTGTCTAATTTGCTAGGCAGCAGAACTACTGTCTGGTTTGCTAGGCAGCACAACCACTGTCTGATTTGCTAGGCAGCACAACCACTGTCTGATTTGCTAGGCAGCACAACCACTGTCCAATTTGTTATGCAGCACAACCACTGTTTTATATGTTATGCAGCACAACCACTTGCTGATTTGTTATGCAGCACTACCACTATCTGGTTTGCTATGCTGCACTACCACTGTCTGTTTCCTTTTGCTGCACTACCACTGTTTGATTTGCTATGTTGCACTACCACTGATTGATTTGAATTTAGCCACCAATGAGCAAGCTCTACCTAGGTGCTGAACCAAAATATGGGCCAGCTCCTAAGCTTACATTCCTGTTTTTAAATACAGATACCAAGAGAATGAAGTAAAATTGATAATAGGAGTAAATTAGAAAGTTGCGTAAAATGTCATGCTCTAAAAAATTGGGGTTTTATATCTCTTTAACTAGGAATGGGATGGAATGTAATGGGGGGGGGGTGGCAAAATGTATCCTCGCCTGTGTGGCCAAAAATCCTAGCACCGGCCCTGCCACTGATATACAACTACAGCTAATTGACTGCAGTGGAAACACTATTGTCTATGTGAAAACTACAATAACTCTGGTTATCTTGAACATTCAATGATATATATTATATCCTACTATATCAAATAAAGTGACTATAAAGTAACAGAACAATAAGTACTGCACCCTACAATTAAAGCCGCATCTCAACCTATGTAACTCAGGAGTTTCAGTCATTTTAAATGCATGTGAATGGTCTGAATTAATAACCTAATAAACTGAGTGTGAATGAACCGTGAGTATGAAATTCTGTGAACATTTGACTATGCACTTACATATAATTTAAAAAGAGGCACAGCAAGCTTTATTGGCAGATCTCTATATGTGATTTCCAGTTGTAAAAATTTTAAATATTTGCTGGAAAACCTCATATATTAACAATCCTTACAGATTACAAGTTTAATAACGGGATTGTTTTCATGTATTATACACTTGAGTGCCAATTCCCATTACTAACTTTACTGCAGCTTCTCAGTTTGGCCAGAGTTTCATTATATCTTAACTAGAGCACAGGTGAAATAATCATCTGAAGGGTGAGAGCAGGTTAATAACCATGGTTACTGATCAGCTGATTATTTCACCTGTGCTTTAGTTAAGATATAATGAATATCTGGCCTGTTAAGGGTCATGAGGACTGGAGTTGAGAAACACTGCTCTGTTTCCTAAACCATTCATATATATGGATGTAAACACCCTCAATTAAAAGCTGACAGTCTGCACTTTATATAACTTCAATTAACTGCAATGTTTTTCTAAACATCCATAATAACTAACTTTATCAATGTCTAAGTATTTATGAAATAGCACTTTAAACCCTTATTTTTCAATTTGTTGTCCAGCAGTTTGTTTGTTTTTGTTGGATGTAGTCTCTGATTTTAACTTTTGTGTTAAAAAAATTAAATAAAAATCTTGGGCGAGATCACATATGCGGTGTAAGTTTCAGCACAACTGCTAAAACCCAAGTCGCCAGTAAATTCACCTCGCACATTGGGTGAATCTCATAAACGGTGCCGGCAGATGATATACCGCCGTAAGTCACACAAACTGGCGAGGTTCAGAAATGTGCGTAACTACACATTTCTGGCGTCGCCAGGGACTTCCAACAGTATATCATCGAAGTAAAAAAAAAAATTGAAAACACCCATAAAAATTAAACCGACACGTCAAAACCCAGAATCCGCCATCCCTCAACATCGCAACTAATGAAAATTATTAACCCCTAATCCGCCATCCGCCCACAATGCAAACCACTATATAAACTGGTTAACTCCTAAACCCCCATCCCCCCACAATGCAACTGGTAATAAAAGTTATTAACCCCTAATCTGCCATCCCCCACAACCCAAACCACTATATAAACATATTAACCCCTAAACCACCAACCCCCAACAACGTAAACTACTAAATAAACCTATTAACCTCTAAACCGCCAACACCTCACAATGCAAAACTACCTAATTAACCTATTAACACCTAAACCACCAAACCCCCCACAATGCAAAGAATCTATTAAAACTATTAACCCCTAAACCACCAATCCCCCACAACGCAAAGTATTAACCTAATAACTAAGCCCCCTAACCTAACACCCCCTAATTTAACCCCAATAAAAATACACTTACATAATATAAAAAAATACTAACTACATTAAAAATTAATAAAAAAATTACAAAAAATAAAATACATAAATTACTATAAAAAAAACTAGCATTAACCAAAATAAAAAAAAACTAACATTACATAAAAAAGACCTAACATTACATTTAAAACAACGTAACATTGCAAAAAAAAAGCTAAGATTACAAGAAATAAAAAACCTAACATTACAGAAAATAACAAATGAAATTATTCAAAATAAAAAAAGTTATTACTAATCTAATACCCCCATACAAAAAAACTAAATAAAAAAAAACCTAACAATAAACTACCAATAGCCCTTAAAAGGGCCTTTTGTAGGGCATTGCCCTAAACATAACAACTTTTTGCCCTGAAAAAAACAAAGTACCCCTAACAGTACAAATCCCCCACCCACCCAACCCCCCAAAATAAAAAAACCTAACTTTAAAAAGCCCTAATCTACCCATTGCCTCTAAAAGCACATTTGTATGGACATTGGCCTTAAAAAGGCATTTAGCTCTTTTACAGCCCATAAAAAAAAAACTAACACAAACCCCAAAATCGGTTCTTACCATTGTTGAAGTCCGGCAATCCATCTTCTTCCCGGAGGCGAAAGGTCTTCATCCAGGCGGCTCCCTCTTCATCTATCGCGGGCTCATCTTCTATCTTCTTGCTGGAGGAGCCGAGCGGTTGTCGGAGACACAAAAGATGAGCAGTCATCGGATCCGAAGATGTCAGCAGTGGCAGTCATCTGCGATGTGGAGGTCCTCTTCATGCGATCGTCTGCCGCACACTGAAGATTTAATGCAAGGTACCCCTTTTATATTGGGGTATCCTTGCATTCCTATTGGCTGAAAATTTAAAATCAGCCAATAGGATGAGAGCTGCTTACATTCTATTGGCTGAAATTTCTAATCAGCCAATAGGATGAGAACTGCTTATATCCTATTGGCTGATTTGATCAGCCAATAGGATGTAAGCAGCTCTCATCCTATTGGCTGATTTGAAATTTTCAGCCAATAGGAATGCAATGGTACCCCAATATAAAAAGGGTACCTTGCATTAAATCTTTAGTGTGCAGCGGACAATTGCATGAAGAGGAACTCCATGTCGCTGATTACCGACGACGACCATTCCGTGCCTCCGACGACCGCTTCGCACCTCCGGCAAGAAGATAGAAGATGGGCACGCGATGGATGAAGATGGAGCCGCCAAGATGAAGACCATTTGCCCCCGGGAAGAAGATGTATCGCCAGACTTTAACAATAATGAGGGCCTTTTTTATTTTTATGGGCAGTAAAAGAGCTGATTGCCCTTTTAATGGCAATGCCCATACAAATGCCCTTTTAGGGGCAATAGGTAAATTAGGGTTTTTTAAGTTGGGTTTTCTTTTATTTTGGAGGGTTGGGTGGGTGTAAGTTTTAATGTTAAGGGGTACTTTGTTTTTTTACAGGGCAAAATAGCTGTTTAGGGCAATGTTAGATTGGGTTTTTTATTTTGGGGTGGCTTTTTTGTTTTAAACGGGGTATAAGAATAGGAATATTTTGTTTTGCTTTCAATAATTTAGTTTGTTATTTTTTGTAATGTTAGCTTTTTTATTTTTTGTAATTTTAGGGGGTTTTTTTGTGTACTGTTAGTTTTTTTTTTATTTTGAGTAAGGGTAGGTTTTTTTATCTTGAGTAACGTTAGGGAGTTTTTTTGTAATTTTTTTTGTAATTGTTTATTATTCTTTAATGTAGTTAGTATTTTTTTATTTTATGTAAGTGTATTTTAATTGGGATTAAGTTAGGGGGTGTTAGGTTAGGGGGATTAGTTATTAGGTTAATACTTTGCGTTGTGGGGGGTTAGCAGATTAGGGGTTAATACGTTTATTATGTAGTTTGCGTTGTGGGGGGTTGGCGGTTTAGGTGTTAATAGGTTAATTAGTTGTTTGCGTTGTGGGGATTTGCGGTTTAGGTGTTAATAAATTAATTAGATACTTTGCATTGTTGAGGGATGGCAGTTTAGAGGTTAATATGTTTATATATTAGTTTGCGTTGTGGGGGGTTGGCGGTTTAGGGGTTAATATGTTTATTCGGTAGTTTGCGATGTGGGGGGGTTGGCGGATTAGGGGTTAATACTTTTTTCGGTAGTTTGAGATGTGGGGGGTAATGCTTTAATCAGATATTTCGATTTAGGGGGATTGCAGATTAGGTGTTTGTTAATGCTTCCAGGGAGTTATGGTACTTTTATAGTCAGAGCAAGGCTTGCTGTGCTTGCCTATGTGTGGCGAGGTGAAAATGGAATAAATTTTCTCAATTCTGCACACGTAAGTCCTTGCATTGACTATATGTTACCGACTGGCTACGCCAGTTCTATGTTAGTTTATGGGAGTAAAAACTGCCAGCGACGGGTAAAATATACGTGCGTAATTTGTATGCTGCGCTGTATATGTGATCGCTCGATTCGACTAAAAATTGGCCACGCCGGGTTTTGCGGCCATTGCCACATATGTAATCTTGCCCCCAGTTTGCACATATTTACATTGTGTATTAAGAGGAGACACTTCAGAGAACAGAATATATGTATTGGATATTTTTTGAAAGTTCGGCTAATTTGAGCTAATAGATAATTTATTAATAAACATAGCACTGTTACAAAAAAAAAAAATAGGGGATAACAATGCTTTAGACAAACTGGTTTCTACAGAAAACCACTGTGAAGTTTACTAAGATTATTGTAGATACATTACTTCATATGTTTTTTGTAAAGGATTGTAATCAACTCTATAATTTGTGCAGGTATCTTTCCAGCTTTTACAGTTACTTTAATGAGTCTGACTTTAAGTTTTTCTCAGTTTGCAGTGAGATATTTTTTGTGCAAAATCATAAAGATGCTTGCATGTGTACAAATATATACATCTAATGTAACCTGCATTATATCTGAATATAGGTACATAGAACATTTAATTACTCTAAATCCATCAAGAATTTTAGAGTTACAATGTAATAAAAGATATATGATGGATTGGGCACTGGACATGGATAGGAGTTGGCTCTTGGAAGGGGTTAATGTCAATAGGTTTAAAGGGTATCAATTTTAGCATTGAGCTGATGCCCCTAGTCTTTTTGTCACCTAAAAACACTGCTTGTACTATAACATAGTCTATCTATCTATTGGGTTCTTGTAAAGCGCGGCTATTCACCCGTAAGGGTCTCAAGGCGCTGAGGGTTGCAGTTCAGTCGAAGAGCCAGGTCTTGAGGTCGTTTCTGAACTTTGTTAGGGTGGTAGCTTGTCTGAGGTGCAGCAGGAGGGTGTTCCAAGTCTTGGCTGCCAGGTGAGAGAAGGATCTGCCTCCCGCTGTGGTTTTCCTGATTCGGGGATGACAGCGAGGGCTTGGTCGGCAGATCGAAGTTGTCTGGTAGGGGTGTAGAAGGTAACGCGGTGGTTCAAGTATTCGGGACCGATGTTGTGGAGGGCCTTCAATGCGTGGGTGAGAAGCTTGAAGGTTATTCTTTTGTTGATGGGGAGCCAGTGCAGGTCCCGCAGGTGTTTGGTGATGTGGCATTGATGAGGGATGTCAAGGATTAGTCTGGCCGAGGAGTTCTGGATGTGCTGTAGTCTCTTTTGGAGCTTGATGGTGGTGCGGGCGTAGAGTGCGTTACCATAGTCCAATCAGCTGCTGACGAGGGCATGAGTGACAGTCTTCCTGGTCTTGGTTGGGATCCATTTGAAGATCTTTCGCAGCAGATGAAGTGTGCGGAAGCATGCAGAAGAGACGGCGTTGATTTGCCGGTCCATGGAGAGCGATGAGTCCAGGATGACGCCTAGATTTCGTGCATGGTCGGTGGGGGTTGGAGGGTGTCCGAGGGCTGTGGGCCACCATGAGTTATTCCAAGCAGATGTGGTGGGGCCGAGGAGGAGGACTTTGGTCTTGTCTGCGTTCAGCTTTAGGCAGCTGTAGTTCATCCAGGTAGCGACTGCTGTCAGCCCTTCATGGACGTTTCTCTTGGTAGTGGTGGGGTCACTGGTGAGTGAGATGATTAGTTGGGTGTCGTCGGCGTAGGAGACGATGTTGAGGTCATGTCGTCGGGCGATGGTGGAGAGAGGGGCCATGTAGATGTTGAATAGGGTGGGGCTCAGCGAAGAGCCTTGGGGTACACCGCAGCTGATTTCTGTGGGCTTGGAGGTGAAGGGTGGGAGTCTAACTTTCTGGGTTCTGCGCGGTGAGGAAGGAGGTGATCCATTCCAGGGCTTTGTCGCGTATGCCGGCATCGTGTAGTCAGTTGTGGAGGGTGAGGTGTCTAATGTTGCTGAGAGGTCTAGGAGAATGAGGGCGGCGGTCTCTCCTCGGTCGAGTAGGGCGAGGATGTCATCTGTGACGGCAAGGAAGGCGGTCTCGGTGCTGTGGTTGCTCCTGAAACTGGATTGGGAGGGGTCCAGGGTGTGGTTGGCTTCGATGTAGTCAACGAGTTGCGCGTTGATGGACTTCTCGATGACTTTGGCCGCAAAGGGGAGCAAAAAGATTGGGCGGTAGTTCTTCAGATCATTGGGGTCAGCCGTGGGTTTTTTCAGTAGGGGTTTTAATTTAGTTGGCATCTGTGGAGGTAGCTGGGGGGCACTTGTTCAGGGTGGAGTGCAGTTGGTCTTCGGTGATGTTGTTCCAGTTTCTGCGGGGTGGGTGGTGCTGCCGGAGGTGTGCGGTGGGTTTTTTGAAGGAAAAATGTATGCAATGGTGGTCAGTCCAATGGAGTTCGGTGATGTGGTTGACTGAGATGTGGTTGCCTGCAGAGAAGATAGGGTCAAGTGTGTGTCCGGCTAAGTGGGTTGGGGAATTGACGAGTTGCTTTAGTCCGATGGTTCCAAGGTTTTCTAAGAGGTTGGCAGTGTTGTGGTCATTGGGGTTGTCTAGGTGGAAGTTGAGGTCACCGAGGAGGATGTAGTCTGTTGAGGGGAGGGCGTGGGCTGCAATGAGGTCGGTGATGGAGTCACAGAAGGCAGGACGAGGTCCGGGAGGTCTGTAGATGAGAGTGCCACAGAGGGTAGTGTTGAGACTAACATGGATCTTGAAGTGTAGGTGTTCCAAGCCTGGTGAGTGGTAGTCGGAGCTGGTTGTGACGTGGAGGGAGTGTTTGTGGACGATGGCGATGCCTCCTCTCGGTCGGGTTGCTGCGGTACTTGTGGGAGATCTTGTATCCATCGGGGATGGCGATAGCGATGTCCGGCATAGATGTGGGGTTCAGCCAGGTTTCAGTAAGGAAGGCAACATCTGGGGAGGTGAAGTTGAGCAGGTTCCAGAGTTCAACGGCGTGCTTGCGGACGGAGTGGGTGTTGAGGAGGATGCAGTTGAGGTGGTTGCGGTTGTTTTTGCGTGAGGTGACTGGCAGGTTAGTGGTTCGGAGGGAGGAGAAGGCATGTGAGGTGACTGGCAGGTTAGTGGTTCGGAGGAAGGAGAAGGCACAGTTGCGGAAGGTGAAGGGTCCTATGGTGTTCGTCGGGGATGCGTGGTGGCAGGCAGATGATCTACCGGTGTTGAGATGGAGGAGGGTGCTGGCGGTGGTTGTGGGAGCCAGGGTTAGTGGCGCTGAACGTGGTCCAGGTGCGGACGGGCGCAGACAGGCTTGCCTTTGGCGTGCCAGTGACGCACCCTCCGCGTGCGGCCACTGCGCGGTTGCGCAGCAACTTCCATTAAATAGGTGCTGGGAGGGCTGGGAGGCGGGGGGCAGGGTAGTGCTGTGGAAGAAAGTTAACAAAGGGAGTTACCTGTGCTGTGCTGGTAGGCGGGGGGAGGGCAGTGGCTGTGGCAGTGGCTGTGGCATGCGAGAGACAAGCAGAAAGGAGAGCAGGCTAGAATAGTGTTCCAAAAATGTGAATATCAACTAAATACAGGCATTGTCTGCCAAACAGATATTTTAGATAATAATTATATATATAATTGATAATATAATCAACCAACTAATATAATTACATGTGTAAATTACAGGAATTCTTAATAGCTTTGGACTATGAAAAAAGAGATGAACAGAGCCTCAATGAATCTAGGCCATTGTATAAGAAGTACAACCAACATAGACTGCTATTTTCAGTGTGTTCTGAGCATGTGCCAAATTAAAGTTCAATTTAAAAACATTGTGGGATACTAGCAAAAAAAAGTGGTTGCAGATTTTATCAAGTCCCTTTAGCTGTCAAATTCAATTAGCGAAAATGGTCTTCTAAATGTGTGTAGCAGCATCTATCGGTGATCCAATAATGCATTTTGGTGCTGAAAAACAATGTGTGATTGTGATAGCACCAGCATTGAAAAGTGCTCAGTGGGAGCCACAATCCTGTCAAATATTTATCAAATAATAGATTGTGATCGACCTCATTGTGTTTAACCTTCCACTCTATTTTGTACAAAATGTTACTTCTTACCCATCTCAGGCACGTAGACTTCATTGTGTATCTGGGGCTTGTTTACTCTCTCCCTACTAGCCTTGTGGAACAAGGGAATTTGGTTGGTGTGGCTACTTGGAAAGAAGATGTTCCCAAATATTTTTGTGCAATATGTTATTTTGCCTGGGAAAAACACTTGTACATTTGTCTTGTGAGACTTCTTAGGAAGTGGGTGCTTTGGGCACAGAACACAAACAGACCCTTACATGTGTATTCTGTGGTGATATATAACATACAGGGTGGCACTCATAAAGCACAATTTATCTGTTGAGGACTTAAAACATAAACAATTATATGTATGAAATATTTATAAAATATATTGAGTGATAGGTCTGAGGCTCATTGCCTCTCTCCTTCCTTGCTATGCATAACAAGTGAATTTGGTTTGTGGATCCCTGCAATACAGCATTCCAAGACTTTGCTCCAAAAAATATTTTTATTTAATTTTTTTTCCAAGAATTTGCATGTGGATTCCATGTCAGGTCTGTGGTTCTCAGTTTCCGTAATAGCCTTGTGGAATAATCGCATTTAGGTGATATAGCTACTTGTCAAGTGATCTTTTGCAACTTTTTTCCTCAAAATGTTATTTTGCTAAGAAAGGTCACTTGCCTGTGGATTCTGTGGTAGGTCTGTAACTTGTATATTTCCCTCCTAGACTTGTGGAACAGGAGAATTTGGTTGGTGTGTGTACTGTCCTCATTAACTGATAACTAGACAGCTAGTTAACAAACCAGACAGAAATAGCTTTGTGTTTATTCCAAACTGATTTTACTTCTGAATAGTTATTTTTTGTAAAACTGCAATACAATAAGAAAAGTTGAAATTACAATATGTAGTTACATGTGGTGCTTGCAATACATACAATAATACATGTTTCTAACACAGAGAGGTTACATTTAATCCTTACAGCAAATAGCAATGCAATTCAAATGTACAATGAACTCTTAGCAAAAAACAAATAACTTACAGGCATATGTATGTTTAGAGGCAAATGTTTAAGAGCTGATTTCCATGCTTCTTGAAGCTAAGATGGCTGCTGAGAAACTGAAAGTAACTTTTTATTAACATACTTTATTAACACTTCCTGTTTTATTCTTGAGAGGAACCAAGCTGTAATTGCAACATGAAACCACCATATGTCATCAACATGAACATAATAAGCATATAATAGACAGAACACTCCCCACCTGGTATAAACATATACCACTATTACATGATCTATAAATTATTATTAAATTCAACCAGATAACCTTTTACTTTGAAAAAGAACAATCAAATCTGACACAGGTCTGAGGTATACTTTAGCAGTCCTTGTTTAATGATTTTGACCTCTACCATCACCACTAGGAATGGCTTTTACAATAAGACTAATTGTCCATCCATTGCGCTTTACTTGAGAGTCTTTCAACAATACAAGATCTCCTTCTTGAACGTTTTGTTTCTCCTTCCATTTTCTATATTTCCATGTTTGGATACATTTGATAGTCACTGTTTCAGCTTGCAAGAAATCTAAGGAATGGCATAACCCTTTGCAGCAATGCCAGCCTGTACACGACTCCTTTTGAGTGTTGCTGGAAAATGACTTAGAAATGTGAATAAGTGTTGCTATACCTCTCACAAGGGACTTCCACTTTGAGAATCTGAGAAATCTATGCAAGTCTAACTGGCATTCATACACTTCAGTTATTAAAGCTGTCACTTCAGGTCTGATCTCACTGTCAGAATCTGGTTCAATGAGGTCAAATACTTCAGCTTCAGATTGATCTCCTGAATCTGCCTGATGTAAGAAATCTGGGCCTGAGAACCAGTTGGTATGTTTTAGGTGAGCTGCCTGAATTGGTCTAGTACCATGATCTGCTGGATTCTGACTGGTGTTAATATAATGCCACTGATCTGGATAAGTAGATTTCCTGATACGAATTATTCTGTTTGAGACATATACATGAAATCTCCTACAAGTATTGTGAATATAACCTAACACAATTTTGCTATCAGTGTAATATTTAACTGCATAAAGTTCAATGTCCATTTCTTCAGTAATAAGTTCAGCTAGCTCAACTGACAAAACAGCTGCACATAATTCTAGACATGGCACTGTATGGGCTGGTCTTGGAGCTAGTTTAGATTTGCCCATAATAAAGCCTACATGACATTGACCGCTAATGTCTATGACTCTGAGATAAGCTACATCTGCTATCGCTACAGTAGAAGCATCAGAAAAAACACATACCTCCTTTCTTACTGTGGACGATAGTGACACTGGCACATAGGGTCTGGGAATACTGAGATCTTCAAGATGGATCAGGTCTTCTGTCCATGCTCTCCATCGAGCTTCTCTATCTGGTAAGAGTGGGGAATCCCAGTCACATTGGTCTGTTGAGAGTTCTCTGACAAAAGATTTACCTTGCATAGTGATTGGAGATGCAAACCCAAGTGGGTCATAAAGACTGTTTACTGTAGCCAGGATACCTCTCTGTGTGAAAGGTTTTACCTCTTTAGACACTTGAAAAGTGAAACTGTCGGTCTGTAAGTTCCAACTTACTCCTAGGCTCCTTTGGAGGGGTAGAGGATCGACACCTAAAACAAGGTCCTTTAGATCTTTAGCTCTGTCATCTGCGGGAAATTCTTCCATTACTGGACTTCTGTTAGATGCCACTTTGTGTAGCTTGAAATTCGATCCTGTGAGGTGTGAGCATGTCCTTAGCTCTCTGAAGGAGACTGACTGCTTCAGCTTCAGTAGGCACAGATGCAAGTCCATAATCTACATAGAAATTCCTCAAGATAAACTGTTCTACATCTTCGCCATACTCACTTTTTCCTTGCTTTGCTATTTGTCTTAGACCATAAATGGCTATGGCTGGAGAAGGGCTGTTTCCAAAGACATGTACCTTCATCCTGAACTCTGTAATTTCTTTGTTAAGGTCATTGTCACGATACCAAAGAAATCTCAAATAGTTACAGTGATCTTCTCTAATCATGAAACAGTAAAACATTTGTTGTACATCAGTGGTAATTGCAACTTGCTCTTTGCAGAAACGTAAAAGGACACCTAGTAGTGTATTATTTAAATCAGGCCCACTGAGGAGTGTGTCATTCAGTGAGATGCCTTCAAACTGAGCACTTGAGTCAAAAACTACTCTGATCTGTCCTGGCTTCTGAGGGTGATAGACACCAAAGATTGGTAGGTACCAACACTCCTCACCTGCTTCCAATGGTGGGGCAGGTTCTGCTTGGTCATGGTCAAAGATCTTTTGCATAAAGTTAACAAAATGTTCTTTCATTTCAGTTTTTTTCACAAAGGAAAGCTGTAGAGCAAGTAGTCTTTTCTGGGTTTGCTCTAAGTTGTTTGGTAGTCTAAGTCGAGGTGAGCGAAATGGTAGGGGTGCTACCCAGTAATTTGCTTCATCAATAAACATCTCTTTTTCTACTACATCAAGGAACATACCATCTTGAATAGACATAGCAGGTTTGTCATCGTTTGGAGTTGTAACAAACACATTATCGTCTAAACTGCCCACATTGTGAGTTGCAGTTCCTAAATAACACAATGATGGGGTGTATGACTGTTGTTTACAAGCATTAAAGGTCTCTTTTACCTGTATATAGCTAGTGCATGGGCTGAACAGAGAAGTGCGCCCACTAGGCAACACATTTGTCTTGAAAGAGTTCACATCTCCTGGTCTATGAGCTCCTCCTAAGCATACTTCCCCAACTATGACCCAACCTAAGTCTAAATGTTGTGCATAAGGACTGTTGTGAGGCCCATTAATCTGCTCACGTACTTTGTGCACCTTCAGAATGTCTCTTCCTAACAAGAGAAGTATTTGTGCGTTAGGGTCAAGTGCTGGGATCTTGTCTGTTAAGGATTTCAGATGAGGGAAATGCTGTGTAATCTCAGGTGTTGGAATTTCTGACCTGTCATCAGGTATCATGTCACATTCAATGAGTGTGGGGAGTTGTATGTGTGTTTTCCCATCAATAGACTGAACAGTGAAGTTGGATACCCTACGCCCTGTTTTCTCTGTAATGCCTGAGCATGTTCTTAGAGTGTAGGAAAATGTTTCACCACTAATGTTAAACACATCAAAAAACTCTGATTTGGCTAAAGAACGGTTACTTTGATCATCTAACACTGCATACATTTTTACAGAACAGTCAGGTTTGTTAGAGGGATATACAGTCACTAAACAAATCTTGGAACATGATCTGGGCCTTGTCCCTTTCCCGCATACCTCTGTACACTTGGATACAATAGTGGGTGGAGTAGCTTCCTCTTGCTCCCCACCTTGCTCTCCCTTTGGTAAAGGAGTCTCTACTGCCCAGGGAGCTGGACCTGGATGCAAAGCTGAAGTATGCTGGTCACTGTTGCATTCTCTGCATCTTATGTTATTTTTGCAGTCTTTGGCAATGTGTCTGGTGGATGCACAACATCTAAAGCAGATAGAATTCTCTTTCAGGTAAGCTTTACGTTCATCAATGTGCTTGCTTCTGAACCTACGACACTTTGACAGTGGGTGTGGTTTATTATGAATTGGACATGGACTGTCTGGTTCCATGGATTTCCACGAAGGGCTTTTCACCTGTGGAGTTGCATTAGTAGCTGACACTTCTGTCTTTCTTACTGACACCGTTGGTCTGTTGCTGTACCTTGTTCCTGACTTCTCTGTATTTACTGGAACTTGGTTGCTGCATGTTGAGAATATGAAGCTTGGATCATTTCTGGTCTTTGCTTGGTTGACAATAATTCTGGTGAAGAAACTGAATGGTGGAAAGGAGACATGATGGTCTTCTTTGTACTTGGAACCTTGAAAAATCCACTTTTCTTGCAGGCTATATGGCAGTTTTTCAATAATTGGTTTGATGCCACGAGCTGTGTCTAGGTATGGTATGTCTTAGCTGCATTCACCTCCAACAACATGTCACCAAGTTCTCTTAACTTTATGTTGTCTTTGAGATTTTGGGGAAGTTTTCAAGCTTCTTTAACAGTGCATTCTCAATAGCTTCAGGGTATATTTTAACTCCATCAATTGGGTTATGAACATGCACTGACCTGAGTCTCTTAGCCTGTTGAGATGACTCTGGTCCAAGCCACTTAGTCAAAAGATCTAGCTCCTCTCTGGCTGTAAGATTAAGATCTCTGGTGAGACCTTGGAATGATGTCTTCCATGCCCAGTAGTTCTCTGGTCGATCATCAAATGTTAGTAGCCCTGTACTCACTAACTCTCGACGAATCAGGTGCTTTGCTAGGTCAGTAGTCTCTGAAGTTCCTAATGTACTATTTCTGAGAGGGGATATGTGAGAGTCCATATAATGTGATGGATATTGTGGATCAGCGTAACCTCTGCTTTCTTGATAGCGCACTCTTGGTGTAGAGACATTTGCAGTGTCAGTCTGGGAAGGAGGGTGCAAGTCAGGAATACTTGGAGTAGACTGTAAATATGTTAAGTCAGGAAACTGTGGCGTTATGCTGGACATATGTTGGATAGGAGCATGCTCTGTTTTATCTTGGTCTAGAGCATGGTTCTGTACATACTCACGAGTCCTTTGTACTGAATCATGGGTAGTTATTTCTGAAAAATCTTGGAGTGGTTCCTCTTCTAGTTCAGCTGCTGCTTCATAGACTGCTGCTTCAGCAGATGCTGCAACTGCTGCCCTTTGAATCTTTAGCACATGCATATTCGCTTCTAACTCTGCCTTGCGCCTAGCTGCCTCTGCTTCTAGTGATGCTTTCTGCTTTATCATGTCTGCTTCTTTTTCAGCATAAGAAATTTGTGCCTGGGCTGCTTGCGCTTTAGCACGGGCTCTGAGTCCTGCAGAACTGGCTGATGATCTGCTGGAGCGCATTGAATATTTAGAGCCAGAGGCATAGGATCTGGTCTCTAAAGTTTGCTGCGTCATATCAACACTCTTATCTTGGTCCATAGTGATCAGGTTAAAGTAGTGAAATATTTTAAATGCAGTTCTTGTGCAAATTATTTTTACTGCCTTTCACTTTAAATTGCAGGTCTTGTATGCTTGCTTGTTATTTACTGCTTTTTACTTTAAAATGCAGCCTTTCTATCTTGCTTGTTATTGTTTCTCACTTTACAATGCAGCTCCTAAATCTTCCCTTGATATAGCATGCTTTTTACTTTACAATGCAGCTCTGTATCTTCCCCTGATATAGCCTGCCTTTTTACTGTACTGTCCTCATTAACTGATAACTAGACAGCTAGTTAACAAACCAGACAGAAATAGCTTTGTGTTTATTCCAAACTGATTTTACTTCTGAATAGTTATTTTTTGTAAAACTGCAACACAATAAGAAAAGTTGAAATTACAATATGTAGTTACACGTGGTGCTTGCAATACATACAATAATACATGTTTCTAACACAGAGAGCTTACATTTAATCCTTACAGCAAATAGCAATGCAATTCAAATGTACAATGAACTCTTAGCAAAAAACAAATAACTTACAGGCATATGTATGTTTAGAGGCAAATGTTTAAGAGCTGATTTCCATGCTTCTTGAAGCTAAGATGGCTGCTGAGAAACTGAAAGTAACTTTTTATTAACAAACTTTATTAACACTTCCTGTTTTATTCTTGAGAGGAACCAAGCTGTAATTGCAACATGAAACCACCAGATGTCATCAACATGAATATAATAAGCATATAATAGACAGAACAGTGTGTCTACTTAGGGAGTGGGGTCTTCATGACCATTCCATTCTATTTAGTATTTATCCTGGTTGGGAAAGGATCATAAAATTATATTATTTCCATTTTCATCTATATTATATTGTTCCTCAGGGTTTTTAAGACAACAGTTTTTTTTTTTTTTGCTTGTTTTCTAATGATTTGACTTATAAAATCAACAGCTCCAATGAGATAGTAGAAAATATATTTTCAACTGTTATGTACTGAAAGGATATTGCTGGCACAACTACAATAGCACTACAATAGAATTCTTACTTTTTAGTAATAATTTGACTTATTATATAGTAATTCAGACCTATTCAGTTCTATTCTGGCTTTTATCCTGTCCCATTGTTAAATAGTATTTAAACTGCTTGTTACCACTACAATAGCATGGTTACTGTTTTCCACTTATGCCTGCAGCTTACGTTAAAGCTGTTATAATTTTGTTTACTCTTTACAGGTGTTGGTGAAGTTCCTCATATTCATACAGAAATTTGCAATCTTGGAGCCTAGGTATTCTCACTCACTGTGACAGAAGCAGTGCTTATATAGAGAGCAGTAGTATTGCTGGCTTTTTGATACCTGTATGACGCCCATAGGCAGGGGCGGAACTACCATTGGTGCAGCAGCACCAGGGCTGGGGAGGGCCATAGCAGCCAGTTTGTGTGAGCAGGTGTGAGCATAATCTGTATAATCGTAACCCAGGGGAGCCATTTATTAGTGCAGGTTATCTATCCTCAAAATCATTATACAGACCAGCATGGATAGTATTGCTATTACTGACTACTGAGTTATCTTTGGGGGGCCCAAAAACAATTTTGCACCAGGGCCCTTTGTAGAGTAGGTCCACTACCGGCCATTAGCATGCATGATGCAGAGCAAGATATTTACACTGTCAAAGTAGCTACATTCCTGGGTATTTTTCCTAAAAACTTTCTTTTTATTTTATATACATTTTAAATTGTGTAAAGCTGTCAGTATTATGATGTGGAACTTCACCAACTGGAACATCCACAGAGGTTAAAAAGAGAGAACAGCAGTAAAGAGAGCTGTAGGCACAGGAGGAAAGATGTATGGTGAGTAGTTGCCATGGCATTGTAGTTGTGTCAAGCAGTTTTATACATCTTTAAAGGGGCATTAAACAAAAATACATTTCATGCATCTTTCCTCTTAGACATCTAAAGGAGAGTTGCTGCACACAAACAGGTCAGCACTGGAATGGTGTGAAAGGTAAATACAAACATGGCAGCACCAAGGACTAGAGGGAGGCAGGGTCCAGGGAACAACCTCGCTGTTTAGAAAATGTATTTAGTGTTTAATGTACCTTTAAATACAGGACAGGCTAAAAACCAGAATGGATCTGAACAGGCCCAGAAAAAGTGCTGTAAAAATACTCTTATTAGGTGACCACATTGCATCTTTAAAAAGTGACACATATGAAAAATACATACAGTGAGTGCAGAATTATTAGGCAAATTAGTATTTTGACCACATCATCCTCTTTATGCATGTTGTCTTACTCCAAGCTGTATAGGCTCGAAAGCCTACTACCAATTAAGCATATTAGGTGATGTGCATTTCTGTAATGAGAAGGGGTGTGGTCTAATGACATCAACACCCTATATCAGGTGTGCATAATTATTAGGCAACTTCCTTTCCTTTGGCAAAATGGGTCAAAAGAAGGACTTGACAGGCTCAGAAAAGTAAAAAATAGTGAGATATCTTGCAGAGGGATGCAGCACTCTTAAAATTGCAAAGCTTCTGAAGCGTGATCATCGAACAATCAAGCGTTTCATTCAAAATAGTCAACAGGGTCGCAAGAAGCGTGTGGAAAAACCAAGGCGCAAAATAACTGCCCATGAACTGAGAAAAGTCAAGCGTGCAGCTGCCAAGATGCCACTTGCCACCAGTTTGGCCATATTTCAGAGCTGCAACATCACTGGAGTGCCCAAAAGCACAAGGTGTGCAATACTCAGAGACATGGCCAAGGTAAGAAAGGCTGAAGACGACCACCACTGAACAAGACACACAAGCTGAAACGTCAAGACTGGGCCAAGAAATATCTCAAGACTGATTTTTCTAAGGTTTTATGGACTGATGAAATGAGAGTGAGTCTTGATGGGCCAGATGGATGGGCCCGTGGCTGGATTGGTAAAGGGCAGAGAGCTCCAGTCCAACTCAGACGCCAGCAAGGTGGAGGTGGAGTACTGGTTTGGGCTGGTATCATCAAAGATGAGCTTGTGGGGCCTTTTCGGGTTGAGGATGGAGTCAAGCTCAACTCCCAGTCCTACTGCCAGTTTCTGGAAGACACCTTCTTCAAGCAGTGGTACAGGAAGAAGTCTGCATCCTTCAAGAAAAACATGATTTTCATGCAGGACAATGCTCCATCACACGCGTCCAAGTACTCCACAGTGTGGCTGGCAAGAAAAGGTATAAAAGAAGAAAATCTAATAACATGGCCTCCTTGTTCACCTGATCTGAACCCCATTGAGAACCTGTGGTCCATCATCAAATGTGAGATTTACAAGGAGGGAAAACAGTACACCTATCTGAACAGTGTCTGGGAGGCTGTGGTTGCTGCTGCACGCAATGTTGATGGTGAACAGATCAAAACACTGACAGAATCCATGGATGGCAGGCTTTTGAGTGTCCTTGCAAAGAAAGGTGGCTATATTGGTCACTGATTTGTTTTTGTTTTGTTTTTGAATGTCAGAAATGTATATTTGTGAATGTTGAGATGTTATATTGGTTTCACTGGTAAAAATAAATAATTGAAATGGGTATATATTTGTTTTTTGTTAAGTTGCCTAATAATTATGCACAGTAATAGTCACCTGCACACACAGATATCCCCCTAAAATAGCTATAACTAAAAATAAACTAAAAACTACTTCCAAAACTATTCAGCTTTGATATTAATGAGTTTTTTGGGTTCATTGAGAACATGGTTGTTGTTCAATAATAAAATTAATCCTCAAAAATACAACTTGCCTAATAATTCTGCACTCCCTGTATGTCAGGGTTCTTATAATCGAACATTATTAAAAACCTTTCTTTAAACAGCCCTGACATATGTATTTTTCATATGTGTCCCTTTTTAAAGCGGCAATATGGTCAGCCTTATTACACCTAATAGGCATCACCTCTGTCTCTTAAGATATATACAGAGCATACAGATGGTGAAATATGCTGCTTGGGAAAGGCTATTAATTTTGAGATCCAGTCTAACAATTCCTCACAAAATAGAACCCTGCAATAGGTTGATACGCTGACCTCATAACCAGGCGTATCTCGTTTTATTGCGCTTCGCAGATACTGTGTTTTTTTACAAATTGAAGGTTTATGGCAACCCTGCGTTGAGCAAGTCTATCTGTGTCATTTTTACAACATATTTACACATAAATACACATGTATACATACACACACACATATATACATGCACACACACATATATACATACACACACACACATATATACATACACACACACATATATATACATACACACACACATATATATACATACACACACACATATATACATGCACACACACATGTATACATACACACACACATATATACATACACACATTTACACCACCAGCAAAAAGATTATGACTCATATGATGGCAAGCATTTTTTAGCAAAATAGTATTTTTTAATCAAGTTATGTACATTGTATTTTTAGACACAATGCTTTTGCACACTTAACAGAATACAGTATAGTGTAAACATAATTTATATATGCACTGGGAAACCAAAAAAATTGTGTGACTCACTTTATTGCGGTAATCTGGAAACAAACCTGCAATATCTATGAGGTATGCCTGTAAATGTTTTTATTACTGAATTGATATTGTGTCAAATTCGTTACTACAAGATGTGGCAACATTGTTGTACTTTGCTGCCATCATGTGTTTAAATGTAATATTGCTATTAAAACTGCATTTTTCTTATTCATTCATGGTTTTTAAATAATGGTAACAAACTGAAACATGACATCTTATTAAATATAGTCACTTTGCCTTTTCTTAACTAATATTTATCAAGTCAGCCATTGAAATGAAACAACTGTTCAGTGCAAAAATGTACTTAGATTTACTAATAAAGTAGATGCGCTTCACAAATTGCTAGGATCACAGCTACAGCCGGAAGCTTCCAAATGGAAATTTAAACAGACAAAAAAGTGCCATAACAAGCACACACACGCACCAATGCTCCCCCACACATGCACAGATGTACTTACACACGAGCACATGTGCAGCCAGTTAACACAAAGGTAATTTCTTTTCTAAGATATGGTGAGTCCACGGCTTGAATAATTACTGTTGGGAATATCACTCCTGGCCAGCAGGAGGAGGCAAAGAGCACCACAGTTAAACTGCTAAGTATCACTCCCTTACCCACAACCCCCAGTCATTCTCTTTGCTTTCGGTGCATGGAGGAGGTGAAGATTAGGTGTCTGAAGAAAAATTTGTATTTCATCTACAAGCAAGTTTTGGGGTATAGCCGTATTCCACGTCATTCCTTGCAGTCGGGTAGTGGTGGTGTAAGGTCTGGAATGTAACCTTTGGTACAAAATGAGTTTGTTGCTAGGAACCTTAAATCCAAATAATATTAGTGGATTAAATGGATAGAGGCAGTTAGCATTTAATCCATTTGAAGGAAAAAATTGTGTGACTCACTTTATTGCAGTAATCTGGAAACAAACCCGCAATATCTCTGAGGTATGCCTGTAAATGTTTTTATTACTGAATTGATATTGTGTCAAATTCGTTATTACAAGATGTGGCAACATTTTTGTACTTTGGTGCCATCATGTGTTTAAATGTAATATTGCTATTAAAACTGCATTTTTCTTGTTCATTAATAAAACTGCATTTTTCTTATTCATTAATGGTTTTTAAATAATGGTAACAAACTGAAACATGACATCTTATTAAATATAGTCACTTTGCCTTTTCTTAACTAATATTTATCAAGTCAGCCATTGAAATGAAACAACTGTTCAGTGCAAAAAATTACTTAGATTTACTAATAAAGTAGAGGTGCTTCACAAATTGCTAGGATCACAGCTACAGCCGGAAGCTTCCAAATGGAAATTTAAACAGACAGGCTGAACAGCAGCCTCCTTAGAGAATTGCGGCTCATTCCACAAGAGCTGTTTCCTCTTCTTGGGATTTCAAAAATGAAGCTTCTGTGGAACAAATTTGCAAGGCTGCAACTTGGTCTTCTCTACATACTTTTTCCAAATTTTCCAAATTTTATATTTTTGCCTTGGCTGAGGCTTCTTTTGGGAGAAAGGTTCTTCAAGCGGTGCTGCCTTCTGTTTACGACTGCCTGTCATGTCCCTCCCTATCTGTGTCCTCTAGCTTGGGTATTGGTTCCCAACAGTAATTACTCAAGACTCACCATATCTTAGGAAAGAAAAACAAAATGTATGCTTACCTGATAAATTTCTTTCCGGATATGGGGAGTCCACGGCCCCACCCTTTATTTTAAGACAGTTGTTCTTTTAACTATAACCTCAGGCACCTCTACACCTTGTGTTACTCCTTTTTCTCCATTTCCCTTCAGTCGAATGACTGGGGGTTATGGGTAAGGGAGTGATACTTAGCAGTTTAAATGTTGTGCTCTTTGCCTCCTCTTGCTGGCCAGGAGTGATATTCCCAACAGTAATTACTCAAATCGTGGACTCAACATATCCGGAAATAAATACATTTATCAGTTAAGCATACATTTTTATTTTTTTTTGTTAGTTTTTTTTAACAGATGTCTTTACAAAAAAAATGTGATAAATACTAACTAGCAGGTTTAACCCAAAAAAGAGCCTTGAATATGGGGTGCAAACAAATCTGATCCCAAGCTATATCCAAAAATAAATAAATATATATATATTTTTTTATATATATATATATATATATATATATATACTGATGCGCGAAACGTGTCAGGTGTTAATGTCTTGACTTCACCTATGTACTAGCACTTTGCTAATAAACTTGCTTTGAACTGACCTTGGATGAAGCATTGGCCTCTATTTGTCCTCCTTTGGGGATTTTCTGTTTACTATATATATATATAAACCTTGACGAGGTACCTGGGCTTTTCCCATTTGGCCAGATGCGGTAACAAATTCTTCCATTGCTGCTTTTTATCTTAGTTGAGAGCTTGTGAGTGAGTGCTGGACTTTTTCTGTGTGTTTATATTAAAAAATATTATTTTTTGTAATTTTCCTTGTTTGGGCCTTGCACCCAGGCCTGACTGGGGTTAACTGCCTGTGACTCTGGTGGCAGTGCAGCTTCCTGAGAGTGCTGGTTTGCACCCAGGGCTGTGCATGTTGCAGGGTCATAGGATGTGTACCCGGTCCGGTCTGAGAGTGCTGACCCCACCCCATGTTTTGTATATATATATATATATATATATATATATATATATATATATATATATATATATATATATATATATATATATATATATGTCCAATTTAAGAAAGAAAAAAGAAGAGTTAATCCAGCACTACTAATATACAAGCCAAATTATAAAATTGAGGTAAGTCTGTAAATGATCAGAAACAACTGCTGATTCAAGTCAGAGAAAGCAATTTATTAAATCATAAACTTCTCTATGATTGAATACAAATTATATCACATGTATATAGCATACAGCAAAAATCCTAGTACTCCTAAAAAACCCCGGGGGATAAGTGATGACCAAAATTATGAACCTGTATATACCGGTATATGTACTGCTAACTAACTATATAACTTAGAATAGAAATCTCTACAAAAATATAGATACACAATTCTAGCAGCAGAGTAACTTAAACGGCAGATCAAAAATATCTTGGCCCATAAATAACAATAATAGCTAAGATACCAAATTACAGCTCTAAAGACTTAGCCCATAAAAAGCATCATGATAATTAACATAGAATGTTGAAGCACAGAGTCCTTGTTAGCCAGCTATAATGATAATAGCAAATTTGTGCATGCAGATCCGTAAGTTGTAGCAATAGTGAAACTTAGTAGCATACAGTTAATACAGACATCCGATGTTACTTCCAAGCATAATACACTTGTCAAAACAGATGATTTTCAAAGCGTAATGTGATGGCATAGGCAATTGTTAAGCACATGCAAAAAGTCAGCTTGGTATGGCATTAATCACTCACAGCTTCCAGTATTAATTCAATGCAGCCAAAGTAGATATTCTTAAGGCATACTTATATAGCAGGACTGAGTATAAAGCACATGCATTTGATGGTACGTAGCAAAAGCAAGCACAGTTTAAATAGAGCAAATCTGCAAAGCGTCCTTTTTTAGGTAGACACCATAAGAGACCGGGTATCACAAGGCAAATAGCCTACAGTTCACAAACACAGGCTTCACGCCGCTCGCTCATCAGACCAGGCTAGTGTATCCTTAGCGGTATTGAGCTGCCCCTCCGTCTCCGGTTTTTCGTATCGCTCCGTCCAGCTGTGCAGTTAAGGCGGGTCACAAACCTCCCAGGTTAACGGTTGACGTCCTCTACCTTCTCAGGAACGTCACCTTCATATTATTATATTATTATTTGCAATCTTATCCTTATATACACTTTGTAATTTATTAATTTATAGAGTGGGAGCAAGAATTTGAGATCTTCATAAATTTTTAATTCTATTGTCCTTATTCATAAGGAAAAGATAAACACATTTTTTATATTGAATTCAGCTGATTAACTTTAGATCATCTATAAACATTGATACTTTGTATCACTTTTTTATGCATGAGACACATAACCTGATATTTGTAACTATACATTTGGAATAAAGAATAATAATAATAATTATTAATTTCTATTCTCTCTCTATATATATATCTCCCAGCTAATTTTTGACAGAGTTCAAATAGATAAATTGTTTAACAGAGGATAGGGGCATACTTGATCTCTTCATTAAGACCATTGGGGGTCAGAGAGTTCATATTAAATATCCATTTACATTCCGCCTTCAACAAGGCCTGATCTATATCTCCACCTCTATCTTTAAAGTCTATAAGTTCTAGACCTATCCATTTGAAATCAGTATCTAGGCTTTTATTGTGTTCTTGGAAATGTCGTGCAACTCCACTATTTTTAACATTCTCATTCAGGATATCCCTTCTATGTTCTTTTATCCTCTCATGTAGTTCCCTATAGGTTTTTCCTATGTAGAATTTCAGACATGAGCAGGTCACCATATAAATTACTCCAATACTCTTACAAGGTATGTGTCCCTTTATTTTAAAAGCTTTACCTTCTAAATTCACAATTTTATTGCTTTTTATCATAAATTTACAGATAATAAATTTTCTGCAAATATACAAACCATTCTCTTTCACTTTCTTTCCCAACCAATTCTCTTTTTGATCTTTATTAATAAAATGGCTCATTACCAACTTATCTTTTAATGAAGGTGCTTTTTTAGCAGTTAATGAGGGATAATCTCCTACAATTTGTTTAACCTCTGGATCCAAAGTTAATAAACTCCAGTGTTTTTTTAATATGGCTCTCACATCTTGCCATCTGTCATTATATACTGATGTATATCTTACAATAGATTTTTTATTTTCCTTGTCTTTGTAAAGTAAACTGTCTCTGTCAGCTACCTTGGCTCTCTTAAAGCCTTCTTTTATACACTTGCTTGAATAGCCTCTTGCTATAAATCTTTTAGTTTGGTCTGCTACTTGAGTTTTAATCCATCATCCGTTGAGCAGTTTCTCCTATGCCTCTGAAACTGCCCAACGGGGATGGACTCAACCTGACTCTTTGGGTGATGGCTACTGGCCAATAACAGGGTGTTAGCAGAAGTCGGTTTTCTATAGGATTCAGTAGTCACAGTGTTACCATTCTTCCTAATTTTAAGGTCCAAAAATGTCAATTCAGTATCACTATAATCATACGTAAATTTTAGATTGAAAGAATTTTGATTTAACAGATCATCTACTGTTCCAGTCCATAGAAGAAGGACATCATCTATATAACGTGCCCACAGGTCGACCATGGGTTCATATTGAGCAGAAATATCTAAAAAGGTATTTGCTTCCCACATGCTTAAATATAAACAGGCATAAGTGGGAGCACAACATGCCCCCATCGCCGTACCCACCAGCTGTCTATAGTATTTTTTAGCAAAAAGGAAGTAATTATGATCCAGCATAAAACTTAAAAGTTGTAATACAAACGTTGTATGTTTATCATACCTCTTTGTTTCAAATAATATTCACATGCTTGGATCCCTTGTTTATGAGGAATGCAAGAATACAAAGCCTCTACATCTATAGAGACCAGCAAAGTTGCAGTATTTATGCTGATATTATTCAGCTTCTTAAGGACATCTCTCGTGTCCTTTACATATGATGGTAAAGACAGGAGATGTGGGCGCAAACACCAATCTATATATTTACCTACATTTTCACATAAGCCATTTATCCCCGCCACTATGGATCTCCCAGGGGAGTGTTGCTTATTCTTATGTAATTTAGGGATCTTATAAAAAGTTGGGATAATTGGGAACTCATTTTTCATATATTTGTATTCATTATTTGTTATTATCCCTTCTTTGAATGCTTCTAACAGAATTTTATCTAGAATCATTTTGTAATCAAAAGTCAGATCTTTTTTTATTTGTTCATACTGTGTCTTAGTTTTTAGCTGTCTTAGACATTCATTGACATAATTCTCTTTTTTGAGAACTACCACGTTCCCACCCTTATCCGAGGGCTTTATCTCAATAGTGTCATCAGTCATTAAGTCATTTAAAGCATTACATTCTTCCTTAGATAGATTTTTATTAGGGATCAAATTTACATCCAAGTTTTTTATATCATTCTCAACCATTTTTACAAAGTTTGATACATTTGAAACCATAGATAGTGAGGGCATATAGCTAGACTTAGGTTTCAGGTCACTATGTTCTATTGATCCAGATGTATCACTCTGTGAACCGTCCTCTTCATTCGCACTTAATAACAATTCAAGATCACTCAAAGTTTTTCTGTTGTGCATATTCAACAGCATACTCTCTGGTTTATTCATATATAACTTCTTTAAAACCACCTTTCTTGCAAAAAGGTGCAAATCTTTTATGGCAGTAAATTTGTCCAATTTATTCATAGTGCAAAATGTCAAACCTTTTTTCAATAAATTAAGATGGGATGGCTCCAAAGTCTTATCTAGGGAGAGATAATACTGGCGCTAACAGCTAGGTAGTGATTAAATAAATAATGTGAGTAATTCTCAAGGTAAGCAAGAGGGAGTGATTATACCCTAAATGCAAAAGTGACAATAGTCTATTAATAATGGATAATAATCAAGAGCAAATAGCAAATAAGACAAAAGGTCAAAAAATTAATAAAAAACTAGAATGTTTATTGCAAAAAATAATAGGAATATAACAATAAGCCTAAATAAAATTGCACATATGTGTCTGGTGTGTAGTGGAACAATTGAATAACCTAGCTCTAAAGATGAGCTCGAACAAGCAAATAACAATAGGTAAGTATATCAACTATCCTACACATTAATGTCTGGTTAATCCTAAATAAGAACAATATAGCAAAGATATCAATAGTAATCACAAAGTTACACTTAAGTTAAGAATGTTAAAAATACATACAGCCAAATAAATACAAATATTGGCAGGCTGGACGTCCAGTAATAAAATACAATAATAAAATAAGGCAAATTAGTTAAAAAGCACAATAGTAAAAGAGCTGAAGTAAAACTAATTAAGCAAGTGGTAGCTGCCAAAAAATGACAGAGTCTATCTATGCAGACAGGTAATAAAGTGCGATTGACCGGTCATAAGTACAAGTGGTAATACGATCAAGTAAGGGCTTAATGCAGATTGTGAACAGTTCACTCTCATATGCTGTTGATCTTGCTCAGATGAGTATTGGATCACACTAGCATATGAGAGGGGTACCTGAGGTGGCCGGCGTTATGTCCGTTGGTGGGGGTGGCTGCCAGGAGCCGTGCACTCTTAGCAATACTCAAGTGCTGTGGGAAATCCCCTTGTTGAATCTTTAGTTTTCTGGGTCTTTGTCACCTATCGCAGCTGATTTTCTTTACCGCTATCCTCTGTGAAAGCGGTGTGCGGTGCAGGCTGCTTAGGCTATTCCGGTTACCTTGGCTGTAACAGAGTGACGTCTCCGCTTACGTGTATTGAGGTTTGCGTGCGGTCGTCAACAGCTGTGCTCAGGTTTGGGCTGTATCCAAAACAAAAGGAACCGATTCAGGAGCAGGGCTTACCAAACGTCTTTAAATTCACGCTTGAGGTAATAAGGTTCTTTTCTTTTGAAGGTAAAACAGTGGGCCAACTTCAACGTGTTTCCCCCCTTCCTTGGGGCTTTTTCAAGAAGTGTTAAATGTTTGTCTTGGGTGCTATTAAATACCCCTCCTCTTGTTTGTGATTGGAGGATCTTAATACAAGGGTGTGAGTTTCCCAGGTGCCTTCTTTAAGGTGGTGCTGGTAAAATTACCATTTTCCAAGTACACAATAGAAAGTCCTTTAATTCAGAATAAAACACAGACGAGTATTCTGTACATATAACAGTGTTAAAAAACCTCAAACTAACTATGGTCACATCTATATGTGATATGTAAACAGCGGACTAATTACATGATAGACAGGAAAATCCTATTGCCAAAAAGTGCTTTTTCTTCTTCTATAGCTTGCAAGGTGACTAATTACTGTTTAGACAGGAGATTCCTATTGCCAAAAAAACGCTATTTCTCTTTGTTTTTAGTAGTATATAGCTTGCAGGGTGTGGACCTCAACGGATATAAGGCAATATATATAAATTATATAAAGAAGTATAATTATAGAAATAAAAATAAAAATATTTATAAAATATTTGTTAGAAATTATGTATAGCGATTTCAAAACTTATAGCTAATGTGGCTCAGACATTCACTCTATCAGTCAAACATGAATGGTGTTAAATCTAATTCTGAGTTAAGCCCTAAGGGGTGTAAGGTCTTCATGTTATATATTAGTTCTGCTTCTTTTTTAAGTAGCTTTGTCTCATAATTACCTCCTCTCCAATCAGGTTTCACTTTCATTATACCCCAAAAGGAAAGGTCTTTTATTCTGTTATTGTGTACATCTCTAAAATGTTTATATAAATGAGTATCCATTTTTCCTTTCTCTATTATGCAGAGATGTTCTCTTATTCGTTCCCTTAATGTTCTTGAGGTCTCCCCCAAGTATTGTTTTTTACAGCTACATTGTAGTAAATAGATTATACCCTTATCGGTACAACGTATGATGTCTCTAATGGGGAATATCTCACCGGTTTGTGTTGATTCATATTCTTTAATTTTGCTGCTATAATTGCAAGATCTACAGCAATGGCATGGGAAAAAACCACATAGTGGGTTACCTGATAGGTCCTGTTCTTTTAAATTATGTTTTGTTTTAAATTCACTTGGTGCTAGCATAGTTTTTAAATTTCTAGCTTTTTTGTAAATGAATTTCGGATTTTTTGAAATTTTATCTCCTATAATAGGATCCTCTCTGACATGATGCCAATGTTTTCTAATAATTTTCTCTATTCTTTTATGTTCTCCATTGTATTGTGTTATAAAGGGGACTGTTATCTCATCAGTATCTCTACTTTCTGTTATAGTCTTGTTTTTATATTTAGTAGCTGCTGTCTATCCGTAAGCCTAATTTCTTCAAGATTGTCTTCTATTAATTTATCTTCATATCCTTTTTCACCAAATTTTAGACTCAAGATTTTGCTTGTTCCTCGTAGTCCATTACACTGGAACAGTTCTTTCTTATTCGTAGGAACTGCGCTCTGGGGATATTATTTTTCCATTTTGGCAAATGGCAACTATCTGCGTGTATAAAGTTGTTTGAGTCAACTTTCTTAAAAAAGGTTTTAGTAATAAATTTGTCTGTTTCTAGTATAATGTCAAGATCTAGAAAAGAGATTTTTTCTTTGCTTAGTTCATAAGTGAAAGACAGTCCTTTATCATTAGTATTCATAGCAGTGAAAAATTCAATTAGCGAGGTATTATTTCCCTTCCAAATTATTAAAATATCATCTATGTACCTTTTGTAAGACACCAGGTTTTGCGCCAAGCAACTAGAACTCAGAAATTCGGTTTCCCAATCTCCCATAAAAAGGTTCGCGTAGCTTGGCTTTATCTAGGTGCATCTTTAAAATAATTTGATCGGCTCTTGTGGGGTCTCTCTTAAGTTCCCTATATGTTAAATTGTCGTTTAATAATCTTTCTGCCTCTTTTATATGTGATGTGACATCTCTCTATACGAATATTTCACACGAATTAGGTATTAAGGCGGTCTCTAAATTTCTTCTAAAAGACAACACTATAGACAAAGAGCAAAGAGAATTTATACTTGATAGTATAAGGTTTATATTGGAGAATAATATCTTCTCCTTCAACCAGAAGATGTACCTACAAATAAAAGGGACAGCCATGGGCACCAGGTTTGCGCCAAGCTACGCGAACCTTTTTATGGGAGATTGGGAAACCGAATTTCTGAGTTCTAGTTGCTTGGCGCAAAACCTGGTGTCTTACAAAAGGTACATAGATGATATTTTAATAATTTGGAAGGGAAATAATACCTCGCTAATTGAATTTTTCACTGCTATGAATACTAATGATAAAGGACTGTCTTTCACTTATGAACTAAGCAAAGAAAAAATCTCTTTTCTAGATCTTGACATTATACTAGAAACAGACAAATTTATTACTAAAACCTTTTTTAAGAAAGTTGACTCAAACAACTTTATACACGCAGATAGTTGCCATTTGCCAAAATGGAAAAATAATATCCCCAGAGCGCAGTTCCTACGAATAAGAAAGAACTGTTCCAGTGTAATGGACTACGAGGAACAAGCAAAAATCTTGAGTCTAAAATTTGGTGAAAAAGGATATGAAGATAAATTAATAGAAGACAATCTTGAAGAAATTAGGCTTACGGATAGACAGCAGCTACTAAAATATAAAAACAAGACTATAACTGAAAGTAGAGATACTGATGAGATAACAGTCCCCTTTATAACACAATACAATGGAGAACATAAAAGAATAGAGAAAATTATTAGAAAACATTGGCATCATGTCAGAGAGGATCCTATTATAGGAGATAAAATTTCAAAAAATCCGAAATTCATTTACAAAAAAGCTAGAAATTTAAAAACTATGCTAGCACCAAGTGAATTTAAAACAAAACATAATTTAAAAGAACAGGACCTATCAGGTAACCCACTATGTGGTTTTTTCCCATGCCATTGCTGTAGATCTTGCAATTATAGCAGCAAAATTAAAGAATATGAATCAACACAAACCGGTGAGATATTCCCCATTAGAGACATCATACGTTGTACCGATAAGGGTATAATCTATTTACTACAATGTAGCTGTAAAAAACAATACTTGGGGGAGACCTCAAGAACATTAAGGGAACGAATAAGAGAACATCTCTGCATAATAGAGAAAGGAAAAATGGATACTCATTTATATAAACATTTTAGAGATGTACACAATAACAGAATAAAAGACCTTTCCTTTTGGGGTATAATGAAAGTGAAACCTGATTGGAGAGGAGGTAATTATGAGACAAAGCTACTTAAAAAAGAAGCAGAACTAATATATAACATGAAGACCTTACACCCCTTAGGGCTTAACTCAGAATTAGATTTAACACCATTCATGTTTGACTGATAGAGTGAATGTCTGAGCCACATTAGCTATAAGTTTTGAAATCGCTATACATAATTTCTAACAAATATTTTTATAAATATTTTTATTTTTATTTCTATAATTATACTTCTTTATATAATTTATATATATTGCCTTATATCCGTTGAGGTCCACACCCTGCAAGCTATATACTACTAAAAACAAAGAGAAATAGCGTTTTTGGCAATAGGAATCTCCTGTCTAAACAGTAATTAGTCACCTTGCAAGCTATAGAAGAAGAAAAAAGCACTTTTTGGCAATAGGATTTTCCTGTCTATCATGTAATTAGTCCGCTGTTTACATATCACATATAGATGTGACCATAGTTAGTTTGAGGTTTTTTTAACACTGTTATATGTACAGAATACTCGTCTGTGTTTTATTCTGAATTAAAGGACTTTCTATTGTGTACTTGGAAAATGGTAATTTTACCAGCACCACCTTAAAGAAGGCACCTGGGAAACTCACACCCTTGTATTAAGATCCTCCAATCACAAACAAGAGGAGGGGTATTTAATAGCACCCAAGACAAACATTTAACACTTCTTGAAAAAGCCCCAAGGAAGGGGGGGAAACGCGTTGAAGTTGGCCCACTGTTTTACCTTCAAAAGAAAAGAACCTTATTACCTCAAGCGTGAATTTAAAGACGTTTGGTAAGCCCTGCTCCTGAATCGGTTCCTTTTGTTTTGGATACAGCCCAAACCTGAGCACAGCTGTTGACGACCGCACGCAAACCTCAATACACGTAAGCGGAGACGTCACTCTGTTACAGCCAAGGTAACCGGAATAGCCTAAGCAGCCTGCACCGCACACCGCTTTCACAGAGGATAGCGGTAAAAGAAAATCAGCCTGCGATAGGTGACAAAGACCCAGAAAACTAAAGATTCAACAAGGGGATTTCCCACAGCACTTGAGTATTGCTAAGAGTGCACGGCTCCTGGCAGCCACCCCCACCAACGGACATAACGCCGGCCACCTCAGGTACCCCTCTCATATGCTAGTGTGATCCAATACTCATCTGAGCAAGATCAACAGCATATGAGAGTGAACTGTTCACAATCTGCATTAAGCCCTTACTTGATCGTATTACCACTTGTACTTATGACCGGTCAATCGCACTTTATTACCTGTCTGCATAGATAGACTCTGTCATTTTTTGGCAGCTACCACTTGCTTAATTAGTTTTACTTCAGCTCTTTTACTATTGTGCTTTTTAACTAATTTTGCCTTATTTTATTATTTGTATTTTATTACTGGACGTCCAGCCTGCCAATATTTGTATTTATTTGGCTGTATGTATTTTTAACATTCTTAACTTAAGTGTAACTTTGTGATTACTATTGATATCTTTGCTATATTGTTCTTATTTAGGATTAACCAGACATTAATGTGTAGGATAGTTGATATACTTACCTATTGTTATTTGCTTGTTCGAGCTCATCTTTAGAGCTAGGTTATTCAATTGTTCCACTACACACCAGACACATATGTGCAATTTTATTTAGGCTTATTGTTATATTCCTATTATTTTTTGCAATAAACATTCTAGTTTTTTATTAATTTTTTGACCTTTTGTCTTATTTGCTATTTGCTCTTGATTATTATCCATTATTAATAGACTATTGTCACTTTTGCATTTAGGGTATAATCACTCCCTCTTGCTTACCTTGAGAATTACTCACATTATTTATTTAATCACTACCTAGCTGTTAGCGCCAGTACTATCTCTCCCTATATTCTAACTTCTTTTGGTCTCTGTGAGAGAGACCATTTTTGTACTTGGCTGGTAGAAATAAGCGCTGATTCTACTTCTCATCCAAAGTCTTATCTGACAAGTTAAAAACTTCCAGATCTTCCTTCATTGATGATTCTATTTCTCTACATTTTGTGAGCTCTGCAAACTGTATCCACTTGTTTTCCCATTCACCTTTTTTATGTTTGCGTCCACCTCTCCTGGTTTTTCTTTTGTACTCTGAGGGCCCTTGTCTAAAAAGTTCCTTCTTCTACGTTGTCTTCTTCCCCTATTTGACTGACTTTCTGAACCAGATCTCTCAGATTCCGAAGATTCTGAGGTGTATCTAGTTGCAAACTCATACACTTTGTCTTTCTTATAATCAAGTAAATCCCTTAAAAATTTCCTTCTCTTTCTAGATTTAGTTTCCTCCTGTAATTTTCTAGTCTCCATCAATATATCATCTTTAAGTTTTTTATAATCTTGATTTGAGGACCAAGTGTCCAAAGCATGTTCTGATTCCTTAATTGAGTTTCATTAACAATCAATTTCATTAAGTTAAAGGAACATTCAGAAAGGCATTTATCCCATTTTTGTTTAAAGTTTACAGTTAATGGATTATTTAAATTTAATCCTGGTTTCTTTCTTAAACGCAAACCTCGTGGTACCATCTTATTATCAATATATCTCTGTAAACTTGTAGTGATTTCCCATTTAAGTTTTAGTTGTTTTATCAAATAATTTTTATGATTTTTATAATCTTGAAAGATGGATCCCAAGGGTAAAGTCAAGGCCCCCTTCTCAGAGTCCATTGCAAAGGTCTCATTTATATCAAACTCCCACTCTCTATCCCCTATACTTGCCATACCTCTGGCCAAAATCAACAGCCCCCAGTGATCACCAGGCCTCTCTCAAATGGACACCTTTGAGCGTGGTAACTGAAAGAACCTGATAGGTTCAGAAATTGTAATGAACAAATAGAACCCGCTCCAAAGGATATATAGGCAATTAAGTAATGGATCACCTGACTTACAAAATATTTGCAGGTGAGCCAGTGCACGGAACTCATAAAGTTAATTATGTCCAATTTAAGAAAGTAAAAAGAGGAGTTAATCCAGCACTACTAATATAAAAGCCAAATTATAAAATTGAGGTAAGTCTGTAAATGATCACAAACAACTGCTGATTCAAGTCATATATATATAAGAAAATCCAAAAAGGAAGACGTCAGCACCCACAGTTCATCAAAGTGTTTCCTTTATTTTACAGTGACATAGAAGACAAAAAGCAGAAACGTTTCGGGTTCCATCTGATCCTTAGACATGCTATAGTATACTAACATTCAGACCGTTATATAGCACCTGTATTGTGATTAATTGTTGCACCTGTTTATTCTCAATGATGAGCACATTTCACATTGGCTAACGCCATCTAGTGGATGAAATATATTATTTGCTTAGTTTAAAGGGACAGTCTAGTATAAATTAAACTTTCATTATTCAGATAGGACTTGTAATTTTAATCAACTTTCCAATTTACTTTTATCATCAAATTTGCTTTTTTCTCTTGGTATTCTTAGTTTAAACTAAACATAGGTAGGCTCATATGCTAATTTCTAAGCCTTTGAGGGCTGCCTCTTATTACAGACTTTTTAAATCTCTTTTCAACACAAAGAGACAGAAAGTACACGTGGACCATATAGATAACACTGTGTTCAGGCACAGGGGGTTATTTAAGATTTAGCAAAAAACAATGCTAAATTTAAGACAATAGATAATAAACAGTCACAGTCATGAGATCAGGGGGCTGGAAGAAGGTTCCTAGATACAAGTTAATCACAGAGGTAAAAAGTATATTAATATAATTGTGTTGGTTATGCAAAACTGGGGAATAGGTAATAAAGGGATTATCTGTCTTTTAAAACAATAACAATTTGATGGTAGACTGTCCCTTTAAACAAACTTTTTTTTCTTTCCTTGCTGTTTTCAAATTTTAAGCTAAAGGGTAGAATGATATTTGGATTATAGAGAAAATACATGGAAATATTAAAAACCTCTGTTACAATCAATAAAAATTACCTAAGTATAAATTTAGAAAAATTATAAAAACAAATGTAAATCATAATCCCTATTTAATCCTATAGGATGTAGTGTCCTTTTTTATCCACCAAACCTCTTTCCTTTTCAATAGTAGTTCCCTATCCCCTCCCCTTCTTAACCCCTTAATGACCGAGGACGTGCAGGGTACGTCCTCAAAAAAAAGGCAGTTAACGCCTGAGAACGTACCCTGCACGTCCTCGGTGTGGAAAGCAGCTGGAAGCGATCCTGCTCGCCTTCCAGCTGCTTTCCGGTTATTGCAGTGATGCCTCGATATGGAGGCATCCTGCAATAACCTCACATGGCCATCCGATGCAGAGAGAGCCACTCTGTGGCCCTCTCTGCACCGGACATCGATGGCCGGTTTCGTTGGTGGGTGGGAGCCGACTTGGGAGGCGGGTGGGCGGCCATCGGTGTGCCGCGTGACGTCAAGGGGGGCGGGATCGGGGGCGGGATCGTCGGGGGCGCGCACGCGTGCACGGAGGATGGCGGGCGGGCGCGTGCACGGGGCGGGAGCGGGTGGGAACCGCTACACTACGGAAAATGTTTTTAATTAATGTGGCCTAATCTTGTTTGTGCAAAAGCACAAAAAGTGATCATGGAGGGGTGGGGGGTTGGTTTTGTGTGGGGGGAAGCTACACTACAGAAACGTTTTAACAAATGTAAAAAAAAAACCAATTTTTTCTTCTAAACTGGGTACTGGCAGACAGCTGCCAGTACCCAAGATGGCGCCCATTAAGTTAGAGTGGGAGGGTTATAGAGCTGTTTGGGGGGGATCAGTGAGGTTGGGGTCTAAGGGGGGATCGTACACATCAGCATATGTAAATATGCTTCTTCTTTTTTTTTTAAAAAAAAAGGGCCAAATACCTTTTATTTTAGTACTGGCAGAGTTTCTGCCAGTACTTAAGATGGCGGGGACAATTGTGGGGTGGGGGAGGGAAGAGAGCTGTTTGGGAGGGATCAGGGGGTCTGATGTTTCAGGTGGGAGGCTGAGCTCTACACTAAATCTAATATTAACCTGCAAGCTCCCTACAAGCTACCTAATTAACCCCTTCACTGCTAGCCATAATACACGTGTGATGCGCAGCGGCATTTAGCGGCCTTCTAAATACCAAAAAGCAACGCCAAAGCCATATATGTCTGCTATTTCTGAACAAAGGGGATCCCAGAGAAGCATTACAACCATTTGTGCCATAACTGCACAAGCTGTTTGTAAATGATTTCAGTGAGAAACCTAAAATTGTGAAAAATTTAACGTTTTTTTTTTATTTGATCGCATTTGGCGGTGAAATGGGTTGCATGAAATATACCAAAATGGGCCTAGATCAATACTTGGGTTGTCTACTACACTACACTAAAGCTAAAATTACCCCAAAAAGCTCCCTACAGGCTCCCTAATTAACCCCTTCACTGCTGGGCATAATACACGTGTGGTGCGCAGTGGCATTTAGTGGCATTCTAATTACCAAAAAGCAACACCAAAGCCATATAAGTCTGCTATTTATGAACAAAGGGGATCCCAGAGAAGAATTTACAACCATTTGTGCCATAATTGCACAAGCTGTTTGTAAATAATTTCAGTGAGAAACCTAAAGTTTTGTGAAAAAATTTGTGAAAAAGTGAACGATTTTTTTTTTTATTTGATCGCATTTGGCGGTGAAATGGTGGCATAAAATATACCAAAATTGCCTAGATCAATACTTTGGGATGTCTACTAAAAAAAAATATATACATGTCAATGAATATTCAGAGATTCCTAAAAGATATCAGTGTTCTAATGTAACTAGCGCTAATTTTGAAAAAAAAATGGTTTTGGAAAATAGCAAAGTGCTACTTGTATTTATGGCCCTATAACTTGCAAAAAAAGCAAAGAACATGTAAACATTGGGTATTTCTAAACTCAGGACAAAATTTAGGAAACTATTTAGCATAGGTGTTTTTTGGTGGTTGTAGATATGTAACAGATTTTGGGGGTCAAAGTTAGAAAAAGTGTTTATTTTTTTAATTTTTCCTCATATTTTATAATTTTTTTA